>NC_060154.1:31395066-31415872 GCF_021292245.1 Micropterus dolomieu
AGGCCAAAAGCAGGCTGTCGACAAGCAGTAAGACTTAACACACGTCCTGTGATCAGATGTCCATTTTAACTCCTAAATCATAGCATTAGTTTACTTTCATTAGTTCTTCTATGCCGTATGAGTCAAATGCTTCCCACAATCGAACCTCCAGGCTCATTGTTCAGCAAATGTTTATGTTCCCTGTATCCAACCATCTTTTTATCACCTTAGTTAGAGAATAAATTCACTGTAATATAATCAAGAGCTGTGTGTGTTGCCTATTTATAGTTCCTGCCAAGAGAATTGACCCTTTAGATATGAGACTGACTGACTGATTTAAGATAATTGAGCGATTATTAACTAACTGGTCACTAGTAATAATTGTATAATTATTCAAAACTACCTAGAGGTCCGGAGACTCTAGGATTATAACAACTCCGGTGGTGCCCTTTACGAGGAAATTCTGATTTTATGAATAATAATTCATAATTGGGTATCAATTCTCATAAATTTATTAAAATGCATAACTAATAAATTTAGGTCCACTACACTATTTTACTAGACAATGCAAACCATACAGAATAGCAACCCCACCAGTGTTCACACTTAACAAGACCGAGCTCAAACTTTAGAGTACTCCCATCCCCAGCCCCCAATCATTAACAGTGCACATGTAAACTAAATATAAAAGCACATACAGAGATTACTTTTAAAAGCTAAGAAAAAACAATGTGAGTATAGGGTTTGCAACTGATGCAGAAAGTAAAAAAATGGGTGCGACAAAGGTATGCTGTAGATGCAATGGAAATATTATTTAGTCTGCATGAACCAAATTATGCAGCAGTTCAAAAACTAATAAAATAGATTTATATGCTTCCAAGTGAACTGGTACAGGCTCCACGACCACTACTGGCTTCATTACAGTCGCTAGCTGAAAGATGTGCTATGATTTCAGTTCGGCAGAGCACACAATTTAGAAAAAGCAATAATGGGAAAAAGACCAGGCTCAGCATCTAAAAAACTCCTGGAGAATTCTGAATTGCAATTACTTTGAACACTCAGAATCCAGAAGATGCCAAGTACCAACCAGATCCTAAGTACCAACACAGGCAAAAACTTTAAGAAAAAAGAACCTGGCCTTGGAAATGTAAAATAAGTGCTCAAAGCGCGACATATTTTATCATCCTCTTAGAAGAACTAAAAGTAATGTAAACAAACATAAAAGATATTCTCTGTTGTTCTCATGCAGCTTCACTTCTGCAAACCAATACACTCATCCCCAATATGTTGTGCCACTATAGCCCTCAAATAAAGGTCAGAACAATAGGTCCTACCAGTCCAATCCACCAACAAAATAAATGTTTTTTTGTTTGCATTCAAGACCAGTAGCTTCTCGAAGTTGGCAATACCAAACCGGTTTCACCTAGGCCTAAATAATTGACCATCAATGCTAAAGAACTTTCCACTTTCCTCTATGAATCAAAAAAACCCAAACACATCACAGATCAGTTTGTCATATGTGGGAATGGCATGATCAGCCTTTTTGGTATCTGATTTGGGATTTAAAATGAGACAGTCATATAGCAAGAAACATACAGTTCCATTGTGCATCATTTAGTATTACTAAGATGATCCCACGGTTTGGGCTTTATTTAACCAGGCCGTATTACAGAAATTTCCTAACCGGCAGATCCTATCCTAACTGCTTGGTTACCATGGTAATAAGGGTTAGGAACTGATTTAGGAAAAAGACCATTACAGATTAAAAGTTTGTTGGCTGTGGCTCAGGGGGTAGAGCGGGTTGCCCGTTAATTGGAAGGTCGGCTGCATGTCGAAGTGTCCTTGGGCAAGATACTGAATCCCGAATTGCCCCTGGTGGTTGTTCCACCGGTGTATGAATGTGTGTGAATGTTAGTTTCTGTTTGAGCACTTAGGCTCAGTGAATGAATGTGTGTGAATGGTGAATGCAGATGTAGTGTAAAAGCGCTTTGAGTGGTCGAAAAGTCTAGAAAGGCGCTATAAAAATACGGAGGATTTACAGTTCCTAAGTCAATATTCCTTTCCTAACTTTAGATAAGAGTGTATTGCAGAAGCATCCTAACTTCTTAAATAAACTCTTCTAACTTTAGGAGAACTGTTAAGCTGTCCTAACTTTTACTTTTCCACCAGGTAGTGTTTGCTAACTTGTTTAATCCACACGGTTGCTCTTTAATTGCTTTTACAAAACAAAACAATGTCAACAGCCGGAATTTCTGTAACATAATGTTGATTGATGTAATAAAAGGATCCTAATGCAAGTCTTTGATAGGAGGAGATCGTTAAATTCAAGAAATACATGAAAAACACGGTGATGTTAGCCCGCAGCCTTTATTATTATTATTACCCTATTTTTTTTTTTACCGTCATTATTAACTTTCCCGAGAAGAGTAGCCTTCTGCCGGGGTCAGTGAGGGAGCACAGGAAGAGCCACCAGCGGTTTCATCTGCTCTTGGGACACAACAGTTGCCCGTGTCTTCATATCACTGTAGATGGACTTATTTTCTTTTTGACAGCATCCTATCCTTTTCCTTCCTATCTTCACTTAAGACTTAAGATAGGAACTTTCTGTAATACAGCCCCTGGTTCCTGTCTTTGCAAAGACAGCCTTAGACAGTGTTTGTATGTCTTTGGAAATTAGATTTAAGGTGTAAGCCATGCATCTTCTGTGAATTTTATTAAAAAGACATAATTAAGAATCAGAACCATCTCTACACAATGTTGTAAAGCTAGGGCCCAGACGACTTGGCAACGAGTATTGTTCTGCCAAGCAAAGATAAGTGTACAAAGCAATGGGAGGAAAGAAGGCTGGAAGGAGACAGAGCGAATGGGGGATACTTTTTCACTGCAAAACAATTTTTCCTCCCCTCCAGCTCTCTCTGTAGCTCAGACAATCCCTGCTACCTGCGTGTGCTGATCCATTCTTTCATCCATATTTTATTATTCTTTGTCTTTATAATCGGTATCTTTATAATAACAAACAACAGCTGTTTCGTGTATACGTTTGCATCTTCATGCATCTTCTGTAAGGGAGAAGATGGGGATCTTCCAAAGCTGAGAGACCAGCAGTGGCAGTAGTCCAGGTAAATCCTGATTTTACTGTCGTCTTCAGTTTCTTCATCATTGTTAACTCGATCATCAATAGCAACATCCTCTCCAAAACAGTTGTCTGTCATGGTACATGCAATCTTGTTTTGGATTTTGAAGTCTTCAATGTAAGCATAGGACAATGCTTTTGCCAACACATCATGTGTGCTCCTTTGATATGAATGCAAGTGTTGCAGAGCTTCTCTGAGACACATCACTTTTGTAATTGTGATGCCTGCAATGTCATCGCTTTGTTACATGTGTGTTAATGAAAAGGAGAAAACACCAGCATGACAAACATGTATGAGTTTTTACAGTCCCCACGTGGTATTTCTGTCAATGCAGCATTCTTCAATGTACAGAGTGTGTTTTGAATATTTGAGCAACAAGATGTACATGGAAAAAAGCTTTGGTACATCAGGATCTGCATGTTTTTTAAGCATCTCAGCTATGTGAACAGTGGACACTTTTGCTTCACATGTGAAGATTAAAATTTTATTAAAAAGACATAATTCAGAATCAGAACCATCTCCACACAATGTTGTTAAGATAGGGCCCAGATGACTGGGCAACGAGTATTGTTCTGCCAAGCAAAGAGAAGTGTACAAAGCAATGGGAGGAAAGAAGGATGGAAGCAATGAGTGAGAAAAGAAAGAAAAAATGCTGGAAGGAGACAGAGCGAATGGGGGATGTGAGGTAAGAGTGGGCGTGGGATAGTGTAGATGATCAGAGATGGCCTCCCACTGGGCCTGTTAACAGACGACAACAGAGGCAGCCAATTATAGAGAAATCACTCACTTAGCATCGCAGCCATGCCTTGCTGCAGGAACAGGGTGAGGGTGGGGGTGTAGTCTAACTTTGTCTTCTGCTTTGGGCCCATCTCATACTCATGAATAATTCATCAATCCTCACCAATCATTTCCATTCCGATTCATCTTCAGCCTCACTCTCAGCCAAAAATACCCTAATATTATAGTCATGCCGAGTCGGTGTAGTAATGTTTTCAATGATATTTGGAGGGGATTTAAATCAATCTTATCTTCAACCAGGCGTCAGTATGGCGCCACAGACACAGACTCAGAGTTGCTATCAGTTTAAATGGTCTGCAATGAAGCATCAGGCTTCACTAAATCTGTTAGACATTATTAATTACCTGCTCACTAATGCAATAACTAACATGAGATTCAATTATTCCAACAGAGCATAATCTCATTACTTTCAGACACTATTACAATTATAATACCAAATATAGCCGCCAGTCAGTTGTAAGGGTCTGAGCACAATACATCACTCTGACTGAACATGGTTTAAAGGTACAATGTGTAAGATATGGCCAGTATTTTAGTTTCAAACATTCAAAAATGACAATGTGTTGCAGATATCTACTGAAGTTAGCATGCTAACCAGCTAGCCGCTACCCTGTCTCATAATACCACTTTGTACTACTTGTACTAGCTTCTTTAGTCTACTAAATATACAAAATAAACTCAGAAAGTGTCAAGAGGAAATATTCTTACACCTATTTTCAAACAGAAAAATACACCTTCTGAATTCAGTTTCTCTCTTTCATCAAATAAATTGCCTTGTTAACTTATTGTAAAACACACTTAATTCAAACTGGACAGAAACATAATAAAACTCACCAAACCATCTTGGCTAGTCTCTCCAATGTTCCAACAATCACCAGCTCTGGTTTGGTGGAAATAAACAAAAGTAATTCAGATGTAGAGGTAGATAAATATATTCTGGCTCTACACGCCGTTGTTACCCCTCTGCTGCTCGACCTCCATCTTGCTCCTCTCCCGCTTCATGACTCTGTTGTCCCCACCTGGACCCACTTTCTTCGTCGTCCCCAGAGTCGGAGTCAGTAAATCACCTCAGTACTGTATTCTCTGTCGCCAAACTTGCCTCTGTCAGTCTCTGAGGCTGTGTTTGGTGCTGGTCCAGCAATGTTCACTAGGAGGCTGCTGAGACCAGTTCTGTTGCCTGCTTGCCTTCTGGTGCCAATTCCGGACTCGGTCAGTAATAGTCAGCTGTACGGCTAACTGAGCTAACTAGGTAGGGCAGTTATGATGCATATTTAAATGGATACATGGGTACAATTGAATATTCCTTAGACCAACGGGATAACTACAAAGTCTAATTAATTTTCTCCAGCAATGTGAGAAAGGCGACAAGCTTGGCAAAACAGGACGGCAGCGAGTGGCCAGTTGGTAGGACACCAAATAGAGCAATGGTCAGGGCAGAATGCCGGCAGATGTAATAGCTGAGAGGGAATCAAAAACACCTTTTCAGAACCAAGCCAGGGTGGGACAAGACCAGAACATGTGACTGAGACTGGCTAGGTGACATTTGTCACAGTTTGCATTGGTGCCGGGACAGATACGAGCTAGGTTAATTTTAGTTAGTTACCAGTATACCCTGTCAACATAATAACAGGCTGGCATTGTAAATGAAAAGGAAGAAAAAATGGACGCTTTGAGTCAGTTGACTCGCTCATATCTGTATGCAAGTCCTGGACAAACTTGGCACCCCTGGGGGCAGACTGGCCACGTCTTCTCACTGTGATATGGGGCTTTGCTGGATATAGAAGAGCTGGCTTATATCCACACTTGTAAAGTTCTGCTATGGAGCTCCTGTACTCGGCATGCTGCTTCATCAGGTAGGGGCTGTAGTCCTCATACATGCAAAGCTTGTGATCTCACCTTGTCTGTGAGCCTCGCGTACAACCAGGTCCTTGGCTTGGAAGTGGTGGAATCGTATGATAACATTGTGGCCTCTCTCCCGGCGCTGGCTTGGCAGCAAGGATTTGATGAGCTCTGTCTAGCTCAGGAGGGGAAGTGAGGACATCCGTGCCAAAGATGTCAATGAGGAGTTGGGAGAAGATTGGTCGAGAGCCTTCAATCACTTCAGGAAGGAAGATGACCCTGAAGTTTGGTGCCTGCTGCTTCCTGCCATATTAGCAACCTTAGCTTTGAATGACTCGTTGTCCTGCTGCAGAGTGGAACACGCTTTCTAGAGTTGTTGGAGATGGAGGTCCACCTCAGTGGTATTTTCTTCCAAAGAGTCAATCTGTTGGCCATGTCCTGTAACTGTGGTGTATAGCTTATCCAGTGTAGTTGCCATTAAAGTCTGCAGCCTGAGCCATTCTTTGCTCTTCTAATAGCAAACTAATCTCTGCCATAGTAGTGCAAAAGAACCATATTTTTCGTGTTTTCTCTTTGATTTAGACATTGCCGGTCTTGGTCTCGAGACCACTTTTTGATGGTCTTGGTCTCGTCTTGGACTCGGCCCCATTTGTACTTGGTCTTGTCTCAGTCTCGGACATTGAGGACTCAGGATGTTATTTCAAGACCAGTCAAAACCATAACTTTGGGAATATCAATAAATTGCTCTTGTATTGTCTGATTTATTTAACATCCTAACTTTGATTGGATGTATAACGCATTGTTTCAAATTCAATTGTCACCCCTCCCCACCATGGTAAGCATGGAAAAGGAGTGTTGAATAAAGATTTGTATGTTGATTTCAGCTCATAGTGTTTGTATGTGGGTGTTTTTATGGGAATGTGGATCTTTCAGATCAATTTGAAAAGTACATATGATCTCGTTCCACATTTTTTTGTTTGTCATCGTCTTCCCTCAGTGTTGGTCTCGACTTAGTCTCAGCCCCTAAAAGTCTTGGTCTTGTCTCGGTCTCGATAAACTCTGGTCTTGGTCTTGAGACTTGGCATTGGTTTTGGCGGACTACAACACTACAGAGACGTTTGTACAGACAGTGACCGTTTACACGCCTATTGCAAGCAAAGATGCTCAAAAAGGAGAGGTTTTAAGAGATGGCTGGAAGTGTTTTGGTGGAAGTCAGCTGCAAACACATGTCTACAGCACACACCACATTCTGGAAGTCTCCCCTCTGTTCCCTTATTGACATCATTGCATGACATGTATAATCAAGTGTAATGAAATCATTAAGAGCATGTCATCCATTTTAAAATGGAGATAAATACTTTTTTTTATTACAAATACAACGTGAGTAAAAGGATAAATGCAATTTAAGAAGTGATTCATTCTGAAATATCAGACAAATACAATTTCAGTATGTAGAATTGTGAATGAGTTTCAGTAGATAAAATATAAAGAAAATGTAAATTCACAATAACGGGGAGATTTACAAATTCACAAGCTGGTGCTAAACATTTTGTCCTAAAAACAGAAATGTAACTGTATAACAACTAACAACCATAGACAATTTGGGCCAGTGGCACACAACACAAATAAAAGATCATGTAATATCCATATCCAAGGAAGGTTAAAATCAAGGGCAACTGGATTGGTTAAAGATACTTGAAGATGTTTCAACTGTCATCTGAAGGGCTTTGAACTGAAGAAGTCACCTAACCATCTTCAAGTATCGTAAAACCAGTACAGTTCTTTATTTTAACCTTCCTTTAATATCTATGACCTGGATCACTAGGAATCTTCACAGACATCACATAACATTGGTCTCAGCGTAATAGAAGACATGATTCTTGTTAGAAAGTGAAGAGCAATTTTATGATGCATCAGAGAAAGGACCAATCCAAAAATACACAATTTTATTCTCTCAGCTACCCAGTCCAGCGTAGGCTCACAGCTCTCTCCCCCAGTGACCAGGTCCGCCTTGTATAGATGACACTCAGCTGGCTTTTTGTTCTCTATATCGACAAATCTATACTCACTCTCACAGTTAGCATCCAATCACAAGGACGCGTCCAAGTAAGGAGCACTAGCCAATCACATCACCGTAGGGGGGCGAGGGTTACAAGGTGGTGATGGCGCAATGGATAAGACGCCTGCCTTTGGTGTGAGAGACCCAGGTTCAATCTCCCATCCACCAAATCATCCACCAGACTGAGCAAGACACTTAACCCCTAGTTGCTCCAGACATATATAGCAAAGTCACTTTGGATAGGATAAAATCATCAGCTAAATGAATAAATGTAAAAGGGTTCCCACGTACCCATTAACCCTGGAATGGATAAGTGGTTATAGAGAATGGATGGATGGAATTTTACAACTTGCTTTGCTGCCCACAAAACCCATAATTTCATCTTAAATCAATCCAAATTGGTGATCTAGGTTTTGTAGCACTATTTTCCTCGTAAATTTAATTCTAGTCCACTGTCTCCAGACAAAAGTTTATCCAGTTTTTGTATTTTAAACTGGTTCATGTCAAACTTTCTTCACATGTTGACAGTACTTGAGCTACAAGAGCTTCGTCTTCATCTCTGTCACTGAATGTGCCCTTTTGACTCTGGAGTTGAAATTCTGTCCGTCCATGACTCTCCCACACCCCTCCTTCAGCCAGAGCTGCTATGTTAATCAAAGCATCTCAATGGTGCATACAAATACACTCAGACTGGCTTAGAGGCGCTCACCTGCACAAACAGGGAAAATGCACAAAATGTCAAAAGAGCAGTCTAGCCCTGACTTTTATGAAAGTACATTTCAGTTTGTGGGGGTAGATTCAGATTTTTTTGTGTAAGAGAGGGGGCTGCAGATGATGAAGAGAAGTGGCTCTGAATAAAACATTACATTTACTGGGATAGTTTTTCTTGCATAAAGAAGATTTCTTGCTCTCTTTCTGCAGGGAGCCATGTGAGCTGAGCACAGCAAGGACAGAAACATGCGCTCTAGTTTCTAGCCTTTTTAAACATTAAAAAATCTACTTCTGCTTTTAAAATGCTGTTTAAACATTGATAACAAGCGTCCTGAGGAAATCAATGGCTGAGTGATATTAACCTAATTCTCTCTAACAGAAACCCTCTTTGGGAAACTCCTTCTGTTCTCCAACTCTCTTACACAAGTCAAACTCAAGGCTTCTCGCAGACATCACAATTGCATGTTTTCAAGGCTGAATAAAAGTTTGGAGTCCGTGAAACAGAATAGAGATGTTTGATGTGAAAGATTCGGCTTAGTGAATTCAGAGCTGCTCGCCTCAGACAGAGCTGTTACTGTAGAGTTTTGCCCTCCTCCCTGGCTAATGTTGCAGTGGTAATGAAGCCTGATACTGAGTCAGGATCTGCAGTTCACAGATGACCCCGTTGTGCAGCATTTGGTAGCCCTCACTATAGCCCTCGTGACCACTGGCCCGTGGCAGCATGTCACCAGCTGAACTGGGTGGAACCTTCATGTAGAAATACTGGGTTTGAGCAGCTGCAGATCTGGTTTTCTATTGTATAAAGTAAAGTGTCTGCTTTTGTTTTCTGTTACATGGGCCTCTGAGAGAAGACTGTTTAAATGGGTCAGGCAAAACTCCAGTATTTTATTCTCAAGTCTCGTGAACATGAAAATGCAAACGTGAGGCACATGTTCAGATGGTGATGATGTATTCTTGCTCTTTAAAAAATGCATCATGGTATTACTGCTTAATATCATATCAAAGCAATGTAAATCCCAGAAAATCACTGCTAGCTGCAGTAGTCTGTCATCTAGCACTTTGTGAAACGTATGGTTCTAGAAACTTGGTGACATGGTGGCTACTCAAAGAAGCACGGAGGAATATTGCTCTGCCATATTTGGTGTGACAGCGCCTACTGTGTGTCTGTGGTTGAAGCCAGGGCAGAATCTCAATCAAGTCTCCTACAAGAACTCTACTCACTCACCTTGCCAAAACGCAGTACCTGCTCAGTCAGTCTGCGTTTCCAGTACCTAATCTAGTCTCATGAAGCTATACTAAACCAATTATCTGCATTTTTGAGAGAGGCTGATAATATATTCCTCCTTCATGCAATATTACAGAAACTAGTATGTATATGCATACAAATTCATTTGACAAGATAAACAAAGCAAAACACAATCAAACTTACTAAGACTAAATGAAGACAAAGGTGTGTGTGTGTGTGTGTGTGTGTGTGTGTGTGTGAGAGACTATCTTTGTTCTGCCACCTGTATGGCTCGGCGTCAGTAACGGTAAAACAGGTTAGTTAGCATACAAAGACTGTGTGAAGCATAACATTAAAATTTTTGTGTTGGCTAAGAACTAATTACTCAATAATCTCACGTTAATGATGACAATAAAACCATCAATGTACAAGTACATGTACAAAAGCTATACCAAGTGTCAAGTAGTCAAGTAAAAATTAAGCAATGTAAAGCTCTATAATGCTTTTGGGTCTCATTTATAAACATAACAGATTTGTAAGGATCCTACATATAAAGGATGTGTAGGATCCTTACTGAAAGTGTATGTGCACTCAAAAGCTAAAACTGGTGTTCGTCAAAATATATTCAGACTTATAAAACCGTGCATATGCACACCTGTAAGCAATGTTCCTTTTATAAATCATCACAGATCACCTACAAGTTTGTGTACGTGAATGAGGAATGCAGCGCAAACCATCAGGAGGCTCCACAACTGAGCGTGCACAAGTGTGGACCTCATAGCACATTTTCTCTGCGCTCTGTGGATTTAAAAATGGGCTGAGGAGCCAGCATTATATTTAGAATAAATTTTTGATTTAAAATTCGAGTTGAATTTTTACAAGGTGTTTATGAAACATTACTCAGTACAAGCGCAAATGACACTGCTGGATTTTGTCTTCATGACAACGTGAGTCTAACGTATGATATGGAATGAAATTATGCATAAGAGGAATCAATACTTTCTTCTCTCATTTACTTTCTACAGTCTGACTTCAGTTCACAAACTCACCTTCTATGTCGCCAATTCCCCTTTTCTCTAGCACATTCTCCTGTCAAGTTTGTTTTTTATAGATCACAACCTTTGTGTGGGAAGTGGCATCCGGACATTTCCAGCTCTGTTTTTTGCAAACACACCATTTATAAATGAGACCCCAGTTACGTAACAGTCCATAAGGAAGACAGTTGCTTTGGCCTGCTAGATGTTAGCTGGCAAGTCCGTTGTGTATTCAGACAGGTGGGGAAGAATTGTGTTTCAGTTGCCCTCTTTTGCTGTGTCGCGTTCCTATTATATAGATGAGAGGGCCTGGTCGCTCTGTCTGTTTCCTCAGAGTTAGCTGGCTGGCTAACTTCGCTGGTTGCAGGGATCTTAAGCGGGACTTTATGAAGCTACTGGAAAGAGAGAGAATGCCGCTGTGCTACGAGTTCAATTCAATTTTATTTATATAGCGCCAAATCAGTTATCTCTATCTGAGCGCTTTTCAGAAAAGAGCAGGTCTAGAATGTACTCTGTGATGATATTTACAGAAACCCAACAATTCCAAGGAGCAGCACTAGGCGACAGAGGCAAGGAAAAACTTCCTTTTAAGAGGCAGAAACCTCGAGCAGAACCATGGCTCAGGGTGGGCGGCCATCTGCCTCGACCGGTTGGAGTGACGTCAAAGTCACATCAATTCCGACCTGATTGTCCAGACGGAGGTCGCATTTAAAAAGAACCCATCTGTATCAGATTTGGACCACATATGAGAGTGTCTCAAATCTGAACTGGAAAAGATTATATTCCATGTGGCTTGGCCTGTTCACACTGTTATGTATGCAAATGTCATCTGTGATGTCCCTGTGATCCCAACACCCATAAGCTGTGTATTAAAAAAAATAATAATAATTATTACTCAGGCCTCAAGCCTTAACACTAAAGCCTCGAATATACTGTGCGAACAGCAGACTACTTCTATTTATACTTTTTGTAGTCAGCTTGGTGGACCCATTACTTACATGCACAGTAGATTGGCGTGTACAGTAAAAATGGTGACTTTCATGCAAGAAGAAGAGGAGCTGCTTTGTCTGCTGTACCATAATCACAGAAAAAAACAAAAACAAACAAAAGAGCTAGAAAGTGGTGTGTGTGGCCGCTTAATGACAACAGGAAAGATGGAGAGTTCATCACGTTGGTGAAGGAGATGCCTGCAATGGAGGAGGAGAAGCACCATCATTACTTTAGGATGTCCACCGCCAAATTTGATTTCCTTGCCCGCAGCATCGGTGAATGGATCCGACACCAGAAAACACACCAAGCTCCGATCAATGTGGCAGAAAGGTTAGCAGTGACTTTTCACTATTTACTGTAGCTACTGGTTGTTCTCAGGTGTAGCTGCAAGTTACAGACTGGGCAGCTGAACTGTATCAAAGATCATTCCCGAAGTGTGCAAGGCCATTTGGGACACTCAGCTGGGATTCGTCCCCTTCCCGTCCCAGACACAGTGAAGCGACATTGCACAGGATTTCTAAAGAATCTGGAACTTCTCTCTGTGTCTTGGCGCTATCAACGGGAAACATGGAGTCACCGGTGGCGGTGATGGGGTGGAGCTCCTTGGGGAAATGGAGTCTTGTGCGGTCAGCGGTGTTGATTGTTTCCAAGTGGAGTACAAACATGTCGCTGCCTTATTCTGCCTGTTATACATTTAAAAAATTGTCAGTTATTTAAAATCCTACAAAATAGTATTGTAAAAGTTCATTATTTCTGGCTGGCATGATTTAGGACAGAAGCATAAATATAAATGTAATTTTTAATTACTCTAAATAGGTAGGTACATTTGTCACAATATAACAGGTTATAGAGTTTTCTCTAAAGAGTAACACATTTAACCATATTCTACATAATATCTAAGAAATGAAATGAAAATTAAGTTAGTCACAGGAAGTTTACCCAAAGTGTTGTTCATAAATCCAACAACACTACATCCACTTCACAATGGTTTCCAACAACCAAACAAACATAAAAGGCATAACTCTTATTCACATTACCTCTGCTGGAAAGTTTGAGTCTGTGTCCCGGAGTTTAACGCAGTCGGACAGCCAGCTCAAGAGGGAAACAAATGCGCATACCCCCTCTAATGACGATTTTTTTTTTTGGCCTTAGCCATGAAGAAAATGTTTAGGGGTTACAAAGGCAGATATGTCTGATGCTCTAGGGGTTAAAGGCACTTGCCAGTACCCTTTAAGCAAGTCAAGTTTGGTGATATAAGTGACATGACCGATGAGTCTGGTACAGTCACAGCATTAACCTTTCGAAAATCTGTGCAGAAATGGAGAGTGCCATCAGACTTGGGAGCCAATAAGCATGGAGAACTCCAGGGACTACGACTAGGCTTAGCCAAACCATTTGCCAGTAGGTTTTCAACCTCTCTCTTCATGATCTCTCTTTTACTGAGGAGACAGCGGTAAGAGTGTTGCTTAATGCGGGACACAGAGCAGATATCAATGTCATGCTGTAACATGTTGGTACAGGATGGCACATCACTGAACAAGGTAGAGAAGGAACAGAGCAGTTGTATCATGTCGTTGCACGGCTGTACAGGCAGATATGACAGTTGTGACTCAATGTTAGATAGGAACTCTGACCCTCACTAAGCACTGTTTAATCATCATCGTCATCTTCATCATCCGAAGCCTTAGAACAGACCAAAACAATGGGACTCCTATCAGGTGCGGCAGTCTTTGGTGTCATCCCCTGCCTTGCAGGTTCAGCAACCCTGGACTGATAGGGCTTCAACATGTAACCGACAAATCAATATTTTCAGCCTGCTTAAGTGCCTGTGCACAGGTCAAACAACTAGCTGAAAACACTGGAGGGTGTTGCTGCGCTAAATCATCAGCCTCAGACGTGGCAAGTATGGGGCAATCCACCACCTCAGGAGTAGGGTACACTTTTCCTCCTGCAATGTCATTACCCATTATAAAGTCCACTCTGTTAGCAGGAAAACATGACAAAACTGCCACAGGAAAAACACCAGTCTTTAGCTTGGAACTCACATGCACCAGATGGAGAGGGGCAGGTACAAAGCTCATGCCAATACCCCTGACTATAGTGCTACTGTCACAGTCAGACTCCTTACTCAAAGGCAAAGCACTGGAAAGAATACAGGACTGAGAGCCCCCAGTGTCCCGCAGCACACTATGCTGAACGCAGGACGCTGATCTTCCAGCCTTCCTGTAAGGGACACAGACACCTGGAAGCTTAAAGAGGTGGTATTATGCTCATTTTCAGGTTCAAAATCTTAATTAGGGGCTGTACCAGAACAGGTTTACATGGTTTAATTTTCAAAAAACACCATATTTTTCTCATACTGCACATTGCTGCAACTCCTCTTTTCACCCTGTGTGTTGTACTCTTGAGCTACAGAGTGATGCATCTTAGATGCACAAAATCTTTGTTGAGAGTTGCACATGCGCTGTTCCCAGGTAAGGACTACTAGCCAATCAGAAGCAGAGAAGGGCGGGTCGTAAGAAACAAGGTAGTGTGATCCAAATCAAAGCCGCTTCAGACTGAGAGCGTAACCTAGCAGATGTTATAAGTTACTCACAAGTCCACAACCACACAACATCATTGTTCCACATCTTACAGAGTCAGAGTTGCATTGTCTTTTAGGACTGAACGTTGAACTGTTGCCGGTGTTCTGACGATCTATGCTGCCTTGCCGAAAAATGCTGCCATAGCACAAATCGATAGACTCAACTCTACTCAGCCCTGCTCCGTTTTCGCGACGTAATGTTCAATGCGATCACCAGCGATCCACACAGCTTTCTCTTTATTATGTTAAAACGTATCAACATTCCTCAGAATGTAAAGACAGATAAGCGGTATGAAAAGCTTCCAGCTGTGTTTTCCTCTGCAGCGGTCTGTGTGACGGCGGGAGCAGAGGGCTCTGTGAGCGGGCGGCTGGCCGGCCTCACACGCTCCTCCTGCGGGTTGGCGCAGGCTTCCCCCACAGCCACTTGCGGAGCTCCTCAACTCCGAAAATATTCAAGCACATTTTTGTTCCATCACTTCTCGTAAAACTGTCAATATTTGAAATCTACACAGCTGATTTCTCACCTCAAAACTTCTCAGAAGTGGATTTAGTGATGAAATTCCATACGAAAGCTGTAAAATATAAAACTTTCTGTTGCTGGCCTCTGTCTGGTGCAGCAATGATGATGCAGTGAATATTCTCTCTGACCAATCAGCAGTCTGTCGTGTTTTCACGTTACATTTTAGTTTCCCTCAGCTCGTGTGGAACCTCGACGGAGGTGAGGTGATACAAAAAAAATGACCTGGAAGCAGGTACAGGTCCAACATTTCTACAATGGAAAACCAAACAAAGGCGAGTCGAGCCAAAGGGCCTCCGCTCAGACTAGCTTGGTCTGAGGGCGTGACCGCTTGGCAAGCTTTATGACGCATTTGCATTGTGACGTCACAAGTAAAGGAAGTGAAGGGCTGCACTACAAACGAGCTGTTTTCAAGCAGTTCAGAGCAGAGCTTTCTGTGGGAGATGGGAACTCCCTTTGGGCTGGACTTAGGTTTGCAAAGTGAAAAAGCCCAGTTACATGCACAAAAAAGATATACAACTCAATAAAGGAGAGGGAAAAAGCTAAAAAGCATAATACCACCTCTTTAAGGGTTTAAAAAACCTGTTAAAAACAGACGCCCCCGATACCGGGGCTTAACGAGTTTTTGCTCCTACCACTCCACAGAGTGTGAGCACAACCTAACTATGCTGTACATCCCCGTAACCGGACAAAACTCCACAAAAAAGTCATTCTATCCATAACAAAACACACATGAAACACAAATCAACTGACTAACCTTATAGTAAAACACAGTCTGTCTGAACAAAGTCCATGCCAGTAGTCACAGCACTCCTAATATCTCTAATGTTACCCTATCAATACAAACGACCACTGAAATGATTCAGGAGGCTCCACAGAATCCAACAGTGTAAATCACATCACTGTGCGGCCAAAACTCACAGACAACAAACAACAAAAAAAAGACTTATGTTTACACATATACCACTATGAATCGTGTCTTACCTTGCTGTCTTGTGATCAAAAGTTGTGTACAGTGCTATATCAGCGGTGCGGTTACTCCAATGCCTCTGTGTCACAGCAGCTATTTCCGACTCTGGTAACAGGCTGTGAATGAGGAGTGGGGTTGAGACTGCTAGTCCTATGTAATGCATTTGTCGGCTTCTGGTTGGCTAGTGGTGGTGTTTACATGGATTTTAGTTTACACTGCCCCTCGATTCTATTGGTTCTGACGGTTCGATAGAGGTGTCAATCATCCAAATTCACCAATCCGTTGTCCAGATATGGCTTCGCGTAAACCAGCTCCTTTGCCTTCAAGATGCACGGTGCACAGCGAAGACCGCAGAACGTACAGCAGAAATAGCTAAACCTTTTCTTATTTGATTGATTTTGGAGTCATTCTTTTATATTTCCGATAGGAAAAGGATTTCGACCGCTGAAGCACTGGAAATTATCCAAGCGGATGGCGAAGCTCCGGTCATTCCTGTGGATTCGTCTTCGGATGATGAAGATCCCGTTGCTGAGGGCACATCGGATGACAGTGACAATGATTATAGACTTCCATCTTCGGAAAGGTATGTAAAATAAGTTTTGTTATCATTGACTTATCGTGTTGGAATCAAATTACAGAGTTGTCCCACTAGTATTACTGTCAAATAACCAATTTAGCTAGCTAGCCCCATTCCCTACAATGACTGAATACACACACACTCAAACTGGTTCAAACTAGATTGTTTACTTACTTCCCCAGTACAAGCCCCCACAACAAAATGTACTAGTTACAGTGGGTTATTTCTCTTATAATCTGTTATAAATCACAATAAAACGTTAGTGTTTTCAGTTACAGTGAATAATTTCTGTTCAACTACATTATCTGTTTACCAAAACAAAATCAGTGCCAGTCCATGAATATATCTTTATAGTTTTTCTTCCTCCTTTGTTTCACAGTGATGATGAAGATTATGAGGGGCCTTTGTGGACAAAAAACCTGACCCGCCCAGGTTCATGCCAGCCAGGACCCCAGGCCCCACCTTTGATACAACAGCATCATGGTCTCCCCTTACCCTTTTCCAGCTGTTTTTCAGTGCGTCTGTGGTCAGGACAATTATTGACAATACAAATTCCAATGCTGCTAAGCAAGTACAAGCTGGGATGAAGTTTGTATGGAAGGCGCTTACAGCAAAGGAGTTTTATATTTTCATGGCCATCATAGTTTATACAGGCCTTGTACAGGTGCTCCACAGATCTGACTACTGACTACAACAACTTGCACTGTAGAAGTATAGCCCACACATCAGGTGGCCAGCGCTAGTGATATGTTCAAATGCTCCGAAGTAACAGCCTCAGCCACACGGAACATATATTTAACTATATCTGACTGTCACTCTCCCTCGCAGCCATGGCTACCAGCCCTGCTGCTACAGGAGCTGCCCGAATGCACGCACCCGGTCAGCTTTCAGACCCGACGAGCGAAGCATTCAGACCGGTGGGTGATATATGTGTGGCTTTTCAACGATAGTAACAACTGAGGAACACCAAGGGGCTGACACACATCGTGGTGGACAGGTAATGTGTCTTTTATCATTTTGATGTTTCTTTCATCGCTAGCAAACGTAGCTACCTACGCATAGAGCTAACGGTAGCTACCTACTTAGCATACAGCTAACTGTTGCTTCGAGTGCAGGTTGGTGTAGCAGTCAGAGTAGAGACGATGAATTCTATCTAGCTGTAGGTGAGCTGGAACAGCAGCGCGAGCGGTGTTTTACTACGCTAACATTAGGTAAGACAATTTAAGTGTAGACTGTGCCGGTTTAGTTATTCACCATATAGGTTTATTGTTATACCATGTTTACACCTAACTTTACGTTATCTTTACCTTGTATCTAATCTGTTTGAGTGATTATCTTGTGTCTGCAGTTGATGTTTGACTGTATGTTACTCTTTTACAAATGTGGTGATGTAGCTGTGTGTTTGTAGTTATGAGAAAGACATTTCAACGTTAGTATACATAAACAATGATGGCTAAAGTTCCCCAAGTATCTGTGTTTCTGGTATATAAGCTACCAATAATATAGTTTGACATTGTTCATAGCTAAACCTACTGTGTGAAACGTTTTACTGTAATTGGTGCTGTTATGCCATTACTTATTTTACCAGAAGTAAAAAAAAATCCTGTATGTTTTATTTGTACTGTGCCCTCAGGTCACCTGTAGTCATTCATAGTCCTGTACTTCTCACCAGTATACGCTGATCGGACCATGCTGGCTGGCCTGGATTACAACCACTGTGTCCACAGTCCAGCCAGGAGAAAAGCTGATGACACAATTTAGTATGTTGCATTACAAGTACTCCTATGCATTTTACTCAATACATTTATAAATGATGAGTCAAAAAATATTAAACAGTATGAGGAATACAGATAGACGGTGCTGATTTATTGTTTTGATTGCATTTTATGTGGAAATGCTAACTGCTCTATAAGAGAATGATGTCAGGTATTACAAACTTTTCACTAAGCTGATCCTCCTTTCTGTATTATCAGGTACAGCAAGGTGAACAACAAAAAGTCCAGGAAATGGAGCTTGACTCATTGGAGAAGGACTACAGTTACATCGCAGACCTCCAGAGTGCCATCCTCCTCCGACAGTTGTCTACTACTGAGGAGATGCCTAGAAGCAGAACCAGGAGACCTGATGATCCCCGTCAGCATGGGGTTCACTCAGGTGTCCCTGCCACAACTGTGTTGCTAGATACAGCAAAATATAAATCAAAAAGTAATATGGTTGGTTTTGAAATGTGGTAATCATGTCAGAGAGGTGATTGTGATATATTTAATCATCTCCACAGCAGCGATATGATGCTATGAAGTCTGAACTGTCTTCATAATCAGTCAGGACACCTTGTCTTTCTTCCTGTATATACTTGTTTTTAATGATGCTTAAAATGATGTATTTGTGATATAGGTTGTAGTATTTAATAACAATAAACAAGTGTTTGCATGTCAAACATTTGGATGTCATTATTGGTGACATAAGACATAAATGTAGTTGCTTGATTGTTTATGCTGCAAGTGTAAAGAAAAGGCATTTATCATTTTCAATGTTTTATTTAAAAAAAGAATGATAATATTTTCCAGACCAGGGAAAAATATACTTTGTATTTTCTCTACCCTCCTGGGAATAAAACAAAAACAATGGACAGGTATTTATCCACACAGTGGATGGAATCATTTGTGTAGCACTGTGTCAGTTAGTGCCATTACATCTTACACCCTGCTAGGATTAAACCGTCTGTATTGTCCTGGTGGATCAGGAGAATAGTTGCATATCTTCTGGAAACTGCAACTCAGTATCACGACTCTGTGTCTAAGTGCTCCACACTGCCACACTACAACCTGTCTGTATGCTGCCTGACTGAACTGTCTGTTACTCTGTCCTGGGTCTGGAAGATCAGCCATGTGTGGTGCATGGAAACCCAGTAGTCTGGATGTTGTCAACAGTGCTCAGATTCTGGTCTGTAAAGGAATATATAGTTGTTAGAACCCCAAATGGGAAAGATCTGTGTAATTGGAGAGAACATTCATCAACATGATCAGGAAACACCAGAGAAACTTTGTAGTACACTGGGAGACAATAGACTAATATTAAAATATATATACCTGTTCATATGCCGTTGTTAGAGTGTGAAGCTCGACGCAGGTATGTGCTGCTCGGCTTGCACCTCGTCCTTCCCGTCCTGCCTCTTCTTCCACGGACCCTGGCTGCCCTCCCTCCTCTACTTCACCTCGATCCCGGTCTTGTCCCGGTCTGTGCTCGGCTCTGGAGTGCAGTCCTCATCAGAGACAATGATGCTGTCACAGTGGAAGCTATAACATGCAAAACAACGTACATGGTATGAGTCTGGTGTAACTGATGGAGAAGGGAAAATGTGTATCAGCCTGTTTTTAGCTTTGCCCAATGTTACCACAGCTGTTAGCACAGCTACCTGTTGCTAACAGTTAGCTAGCCAGCTCGTTACTAAATCAAAGTTAGTATTTTTAAACCTATCCAATATTAACATGCTAGCTTGATAGTGAGCACTAACAACCGGGTTAGTTGTTTATTTTTACAATGATAAAGTTAAATGTTTTCTTACCCCTGATGTGAGCCGCTGCATCGCGCTGCCCTCTGCTCGTCCTCCAGCTATGCCATATCCAGCAGAATCGGCAACACGTGTTCACGTGTTATGGGGGCGTGGCTTTGAAAGGAGCCCAGAAGGGAGGGGGTGGGAGTTTTCTGTTGGATACTTTCAAAAAATCCAGCAGTTTCTGGCTAGTTTCTCAAACTTACCTACCTGCCTTTAAGTATTTGACTCCGCATAATTGAGTACCGACTTTTATTTGAGGTTTTCAGTGTGGTAAAACTAATCCACAAAATAATTCCTAAATATGATGTTATGTGTTTGCATGGGCATATGGGCACCCCTGCAGGTATATGGTATATGGTACAGGTATATGCTGTAACTGTGATGCCAGTAACCTCTGCTACCCACTAAGGCAGACCTGGGCAAACTACGGCCCGCGGGCCACATCTGGCCCTTTGTACGTCCCTGTCCGGCCCGCGAGAGGCCAATCATAAATTACAACATAAATTAAACTAATATATGTCGTGCGTGCAATACAACTGTGGCGTTTTTATTTTGAAAGCGCTACGTTTGTGTTTGTGTCTTCCGTGTGTACGCACAGCTCCCGCGCACACGCGCGTAGGTGAACAGGGACAAGTGATGCTAGCCAGATTACCCCAAGATGTCAGCTCACGCTAAGAAAAGAAAAGTTGATAAGGAATGCCGCGTTTTCAACAAGACATGGACTGCCAAGTATTTCTTTACAGAAATTAAAGGTAATGCTGTGTGCTTAATTTGTGGTACACAGGTCGCTGTGGTTAAAGATTATAATTTGAATCGTCACTACACCACCAAGC
>NC_060154.1:31415892-31428852 GCF_021292245.1 Micropterus dolomieu
GAAACTGCAACTCAGTATCACGACTCTGTGTCTAAGTGCTCCACACTGCCACACTACAACCTGTCTGTATGCTGCCTGACTGAACTGTCTGTTACTCTGTCCTGGGTCTGGAAGATCAGCCATGTGTGGTGCATGGAAACCCAGTAGTCTGGATGTTGTCAACAGTGCTCAGATTCTGGTCTGTAAAGGAATATATAGTTGTTAGAACCCCAAATGGGAAAGATCTGTGTAATTTGAGAGAACATTCATCAACATGATCAGGAAACACCAGAGAAACTTTGTAGTACACTGGAATAGACTAATATTAAAATATATATACCTGTTCATATGCCGTTGTTAGAGTGTGAAGCTCGACGCAGGTATGTGCTGCTCGGCTTGCACCTCGTCCTTCCCGTCCTGCCTCTTCTTCCACGGACCCTGGCTGCCCTCCCTCCTCTACTTCACCTCGATCCCGGTCTTGTCCCGGTCTGTGCTCGGCTCTGGAGTGCAGTCCTCATCAGAGACAATGATGCTGTCACAGTGGAAGCTATAACATGCAAAACAACGTACATGGTATGAGTCTGGTGTAACTGATGGAGAAGGGAAAATGTGTATCAGCCTGTTTTTAGCTTTGCCCAATGTTACCACAGCTGTTAGCACAGCTACCTGTTGCTAACAGTTAGCTAGCCAACTCGTTACTGAATCAAAGTTAGTATTTTTAAACCTATCCAATATTAACATGCTAGCTTGATAGTGAGCACTAACAACCGGGTTAGTTGTTTATTTTTATAACAATAAAGTTAAATGTTTTCTTACCCCTGATGTGAGCCGCTGCATCGCACTGCTCTCCGCTCGTCACACTGTGCTCGTCCTCCAGCAGAGTCGGCAACGCGCGGTCACACGTTTCTCTGTTGGATACTTTAGAAAATCCAGCAGTTTCTTGCTAGTACCTCAAACTTACCCACCCTGCCTTTAACAGCCAGTTTAGTATCTGCAAGGCGCGTCCACTGGGGGAGGCGAGCCAGTATTCGCTCCACCAGGGCCATCCGCGCTCCGCTGCTTGGGGGTCTGCACGAGGTGGGGCAGCCACACCCATGCGGGAGGGAGAGCCAGACAGGTGGGCGTAGACAACTTTTCTCAGTGCTGCGCAGGTGCACAGAGGGGTAGACCAAATAGCGATAGCCTTAGATGGCGAAGCCTATACGAAATAGAACTGCAGAGCGGGGAAGTGAGAACAGGCGTGTAGCTGGGTGTGGCACTCAGGTGATGGGGAAAGGAGGGTAATCAGGGAATCTGTTGGATCAGTGGAGAATGAAAATGAATGTGTCTGAGTAATGCCACGTTCCAGACCAGTCGGAACTCGGATATTTCCCAGTTGAAACTTCCAACTTCCGAATTCAAAGTGATAAACTATTATTATTATGTACATATTGAAGGTGGATGTGGGATACACATATGCACATACATGGATACATATACATACATATATACACAGCCCTAATACAGTGTACTGTCAAATGTATAAGAAAGTTGTGTAAAATTTCACTAATTCAAACAAACAGTAGTCATTCCATCCATCCATCCATCCATCGTCATCCGCTTATCCTGCGTACAGGGTTGCAGGGGGCTAGAGCCAATCCCAGCTGACATCGGGCGAAAGGCGGGGTACACCCTGGACAGGTCGCCAGTCCATCGCAGGGCTACACATAGACATACAACCACTTACACTCACATTCACACCTAAGGACAATTTAGGGTCACCAATTAACCTAGTTCGCATGACTGTACTGAGACAGCAGGGTCTCGAACCACAACAGGCTGCAAGTCCTCCAGATATTCCTCTCAAGCAAAAGGTTACACTGTTTATATGGCCAACCAAAATAGCTTCAGAGAAATATCTGACAAATTCAATTTGTCACAGTCATCAGCACGCATATGTATTGTGGAAGTGATCACAACCCTTTGCACCGTGGTGCAATCATAATAACAATCTTTATTTTTTGAGTGCTTTTCAAAAACAAGTTACAAAGTGCTTTAACAAATGTAAAGACAATAAAACACATAAAAACAAATACATGATAAACGCAAGAAAACATTTGAGACTAAAATACATGTTTAAAGTAAATATAAAATATATATAAAACAGAATAAAATAAAATAAGATCAGGAAAGGCTCTCCTATAAAAGTATGTTTTAAGAAGGGACTTAAAAGAGTTCACTGACTCAGCCGACCTGATTTCCTCGGGCAGGCTGTTCCAGAGCCTCGGGGCCCTGACTGCAAACGCTCTGTCCCCTTTAGTTTTCAGTCGAGACTCTGGAACAGACAGCAGACCTCTGCCCGAGGATCTCAAGGTACGTGCTGGTGTTTATGGGACTAAAAGGTCAGAAATATAACAAGGCGAGAGGCCATGAAGAGTTTAAAAAGTGATCAATAAAATTTTAAAGTCAATTCTAAAACATACTGAGAGCCACTGTAATGAAGCTAAAACAGGGGTGATGTGGTCATATTTTTTTCATATACTTTGTTCTGGTCACAAGCCTGGCAGCTGAGTTCTGGAGTCGATCAGTAGATTTTTGGGTTAAGCAAGTAAAAGGGCTGTGAGAGATGAAGATGTGTAAAATGGTCTCAGTGTCCTTAAAAGGTTAACATTGATCGTATTTTTGATATATTTCTAGGCTGGTAAAAACATAATTGTGCAAGCTTTGTGGTGTGTTGCTCAAAACTAAAACTACTATCGAACAAGACACCAAGATTCTTTTAAACAGGCTTAATGTGATTCACTAGGAAACCAGCAAATTGCCATTTGCTGGGACCCAATGGCCAGGATCTCTGTTTTATCTGAGTTCACCTGGAGGAAATTATTTGACATCCAGTTCTTAACTTCACAGAGACCTTTGGTAAGTGAACTCAGTATTCCAGGGTGTGTGGATCTGACGGGCAAGTACATCTGTGTGTTATCAGCATAAATATGAAAAGAAACACCATGTTCTATCTCACACAGGCTCCGCCCTCTACTGGACTCTATGCTCACTGAAATTTTATCGTGCACGTAGCCAACCAATAGGACGTCGCTACCGATACGTACGTGACGTATAAATAGCAGTGTCCCTACTGTCTCAGCATCCTTTTTTCTTCAGCAAACGGCGAATTGCTCACTGAATTCACCACCTCCACGGATGGAGTCGCCACTACTAGAAAATTATCTTGCACCAAGGCGAGGTGACCCATGTCCTGCCCAGACGAGTCCAAGCCCCCACCCCCGCCAGCCGACCTGCGGATAGGGAAAGGAGCGACTGGCCAAGTGACCGTTATGGAGGGAGAGAGGCCTGCTGACGCTGCCACAATCCCCCGTCTGGTGTTCAAGGCGCCATTGTTTTACATGTGCTGCTTGTGTGAAACTATGGTAAGGCTTTTGAGAATGTGGAAACTGTTTTGAGTAAAATATGTTTATTACATTCCTCTAAGAGCTAAGTTAACTTCTGTCATCAAAGAACTAACGTTAACTCCTGGGGTGGGGCTAAGGGTTCGCCCTGCGGCCTTGTGTTCACGAAGCCACTGTTCTAAACTGTGCTGCTTGTGTGTATACTGTGGAGATGCTTGTGAATGTTAAACTGTTTATGAGAAACACATTACATTCTAAGAAGTGCTAATTCCCCACCACCAACCCCATCCCATTGAGCTAGCCGTGTTGAACGCGTCGCTGCGCTCACTGACGCTAAGCTAACGGTTTGCCCCACGCCGCTCTCCCGGTCAGAACCGAGTGAGAGGGTGGGTGAGGCCCGGGCGTCCACTTCGCTAGCCTGACCGCCGAGTCCGCGCGGCCATACTGGTCTGCTTCCACGACGTGACAGCCGAGAAATGAGTTGTTCTTACCGTGGAAACTGGACAATGCAGCAGTGTACTGTAACTCTGCATTCCCAGCGCGCCCACACAGACTCGCACAGGCGCATTGCTAGCTCACCGGCGGTGAAAGCGTGTTACATAAACAGACATGCTGCCCTGCCAGCATCTCTTTCGCCGAGCAGTCACAGCGCAGCTAGGCTAGTCCGCTATAGGCGGAGAGAGACAGCCAAAGTCAGGTCTCTCTCTGTATAGCGGGACAAAAGAGATCGCTTGCTGTTACCGATACCGATGCAGCAGGCGAGGTTATCTACCCAGCCGCTGCTTCACATTGAAGCTGTAAGCTTGAGGCTAACTTCAACACTGTGCGTTCAAGGCCCGGTCAGTCTTTTCCAACTCAGACTGCATAACAATGTGGTTCAGCAGATCTGAGCTCGCTTCGGGAGAGCGGAGGTGGATCTGTTTGCCAACACCCATTGCCCGCTGTGGTTCTCAATTCAGCCACAGGACAGCGCACCCTTTGGGATGGACGCGTTACACACGCGCCATTGCCAGAAGGGCTGCTGTTTGCGTTCCCCCCCACTTGTCTTGTCGCGGCTAGGGCGGGCAGTCATCGGGCTGTGTGAGATAAAACAAATGTTACAATATGGTAACCCTAGTTCTATAAGCACAGGTGGAGCCCTCTACCAATGAGCCCTGCCGCTCTGACGACATCTGCTGAAGAGGCGGTTGGATGCTGAGGCAGTAGGGACACTGCTATTTATACGTCACGCACGTATCGGTAGCGACGTCCTATTGTTCGGCGATGTGCACGATAAAATTTCAGTGGGAAAGTGCGTGCCTTTGTTGGAGCTCCAGGAAATGTCCACAACGCAAGGATCCAGAGAAAATCCAAGTTCTTTAAAAAATGGAATGAGAAAATGGGTCGGTTCATGCTGCTTGGAGATAGTGCCTACAATGGCCATGCCTACCCTTTTAACATTACTGACACCGTCGACCATGGTGCTCTCGCCATGCAGGACCAACTGTACAACTCAAGAATAGGCCAGGTGGTGGTAGAGCAGGCATTCGGGAGACTAAAATGTAAGTGAGGGAGGGTGAGGAATTTCCAGAACACTAGACTTGATGTGGTCATCATGCTCATCATGTCTGCATATCTATGCTGCATAATATGTGCACAAGACACAAAGACATCTGGGAAAAGCATCCAGGGGGTTGCCCATGCCAGGAAGATGAAAACTGCTAATTACATCTAGCCAGAAATGTAGGACATTCAGAATGTGATGGAAACTTTGAAGAGGTTCATACTCTACCTCCTCTACCATGTGCCATTAGTAATACACATAGCTGATTATCTTTGTATTGTTTAAAACACATATGTCATTTCTGTCTTGCAGTCAGGAGAAATTACATTTATTGCATTTTGCAATTACAGCACATAAGGTCTCAAGTAGGGCACATTAATTTGGTAAAATGAAAGTCAGACACAAACTTCAAGAAAATATCTCCATTTGGATTAACTGCCTCCGCCCACACTAATGCTCTTCCGCTTAGCAGATGCAGGATGCAGCGTACCTTCGCTTGTTCTGAGGAAAAGAAACCCGACAGTTGGGAAACTCACTGGAGAACGGCTCACGGGGTCATGGTCATGGACCAGCTGGCAGCTGGTGGGTTGGTTCAGTCTGGATAGCCTGTGCTTGAGGAACTAGATTGATTATGGTGGAGACAAAGCCAGTTAAACGGGTAATCTGGTCATTGGTGGCTTGCCTGTCATTTAAGAGGGTCTGGATTGCTTGGTCGTGTTGTCCTAGGACTCCTCCCTGGCTGGCGAGGGCAGACAGGCTACTTGCAGTGTCTGTCTCCATGTCCGTTGAGTCCATGAATGGCCAGTTCGTACTGTTAGGTGTAGATGAAAAGGACTCAGGAGCAGACACAAGGCAGAGGCAGTTAACTCAGTCAGATTTCTTTCAGAGTAGCAAGAAGTGGACTGGGGGGTGGGAAGCAGGCAGACAAATAAGAGGGCTCTGAGGCAATCTCCAGCTTGATGGGATGCATCCTCCAGCAAACAGTTTAAGGCAGGCAGGAAGCGTTCTCAAACAGGCAGGGATTCTGGCAGGCAGAGACACACAGTTAAACCCAGGCATAAAGGGTTTCCAATGACAAAGTTCTGTTCATAAGATTCTCAAATCGGTAATCATATGGGTGGTTTGAAAGACACTGAACAAAAACAACCTATTTTGTTGTTTAGTTGAGAGGACATGAAACTCTTCTGTCTAATTATTCAATACTAGTTTCCGATGTTCCCCACCGATGCAGTCTACTCAGCATGTAAGAATTATTGGCTGCATATGTTTATATGCTTGCATAAGAAGTTAATTAAGGCCACAATTGTTTAGGTTTTTTTATTTTTAGTAAGGACTATTTTTTTCAGTGCTAATTGTTATTTTCTTTTCACCAGTCATATTAGTAGATATTCCATTCTCCCCACATGAATCTATAAAGTGTAATTTTATCTCTTATCTAGCTGAAAACAAGTGTCAGCGTGAACATGTAGATTTTTTCTGTCTTTATTCAAAGCGCTCCTGTGAGCCAAGCCTTTTATCTACTGCTGGTGCAGTTTTAAACTAAGAGCCTGGATATCTGTGTCTCTGTACAGGCCCATGAATTCTGGCTCCCGCCCTGTATCACTTCAACCCAGCCTGCTGGAACAGCTTTGCCTGGCAGCCGGTCTTGACTGATTGTGCTGCTTGTTAGTCTGTCTTTGATCATTAAGCAGAGCAATGTCACCGCCTTTAGTGTCATCAATTATAATTTGGCTTGTGTCACTTTGATCTTAACAAATATTATCCCAGTTTTTTAAGCTGCGTGTTGGGCCACGTGCTGCAGACTTCCAGCTTTCTCTGCAAGCCTTGTGATGAATAATTTACCTGAGTGGATTTCTCTCTTGCATGTTCTCTCTCACTCTGCTAAAGCTCCGACTTCACAGCCCACAGCCAGGAAGTTTAGAGTGAATGATAGAGTGAACGGGTAACATAAAAATAGCTCATCATGTCCCTTGGTGATGGCACCTACATCTGTCCAGTCCATATGGCCCTGTTCTCAGGCCAGAGTCCAATATGCACTGAGTCAATACTATAAAGATTCTGATTGGTTATAGAGTCGGAGGTCTGGTTAGAAAGTGACTGGTTTAAGATTCGGCATAATTGGCACACAATAATGTTATTTAACTCAGCCAACAGTAACAAATATAAGCTGAGTAATGTGATTTAACCGTTAAGATGTCTGTAAAATATCAGGCTAGTTAATGCGGTGGCTGTGGCTCAGGAGGTAGAACGGGTTGTCCACTACTTCTACTACTGCTGCTGACACTCCAAATTGCCCCCAGTGTGCAATTACCTGTGCCGTCGGTGTGGGTGTAGTGGTTTCTGTTTCCCATGTGCAGTTGACACCACCTGCCATCAGTCTGTGAATGTGACAAGTACTGTAAAACTACAGAAGAACAGACTAGATATCATTGGGGAGTGTTAGTTATGAGGTTAGAGGACCCAAACGCAGGACACCGAGCAGAGCATGTACAGCTCCAAAGGTTTATTATAAACAAAAGCGCACTTACGGGCTGTGTCAAAGTAATCCAAAAAAATCACAGTACAAACTATACGATCCCACAGAAAATCCAAATGGAGAATAATCCAGAAATCAGGGGAACAGGCAGAACACAATAAGAGGTTGACAAGCTACACACGACAATGAACGGGAACAGAGTGAGGTGAAACACAGGCAATATGTACACAGGGTTAACAAGCTGGGATGGAATACACATGTGAGAGACACGAGGGACTAATCAAGCACAGCAGACACACAGCCAGGCAAAGAGAAAGCAGGAGAAACAGACAGGACCAAACCCAAATGCAGAATACAATTGATCATCATATGGCAAAACTAAACACAACAGGAAACAAGCAGACTGAACACCAGACACTGGCAAATAAACAACAGGCAGAGAACACAAACCAACACTTAGCAGAACACTAATAATCAGAGATGCTCATAAGTCTTTGAGCTAGAGTCCAAGTCAAATCTCAAGTCACTCGTGGTTTTAATGAATGTGGCATCAGCTGCTGCGTTGAATCCAGGCTGCTTATAACACTGCATAGCTATAAGGAATTCTGTAACTGTATCCTGTTTTTCACTTACAGAGCACAACCATGTAATGTGCAATGCAGTTAATGACAGCATATTAACTACTGTAAGTCAACACACCCTGCAGACTCTCAAACCCAGTGTAATGTTAACTACATAAACCTGTAACGTTACATGTTCAACCATAAACCTGTAACGTTACATGTTCAACCATAAACCTGTAACGTTACATGTTCAACCATAAACCTGTAACGTTACATGTTCAACCATAAACCTGTAACGTTACATGTTCAACCATAAACCTGTAACGTTACATGTTCAACAATAAACCTGTAATCTGCTATTCAGAGCACAACCATGTAATGTGCAATGCAATTAATGACACTTAAACTACTGTAAGTCAACACATTCCCCACACTCTCAAATCCATTATTAATTATAATAACTACCACCACAAGTTTGGCAAGTAAACAAATGCATCTTTTCATACAAACAATAGTCGGTGTTTTTCTTAGGTGTCTTAATTGATGTAACAGGGAAAGGTAAGACAGGTCTAGCTTAGAGAAATTTAACTGATCCCGTAAGTGTTTGACATTATAGCTTTAGGTATTTCTCACATGTACTTGTCCTTGTCAGGGAGCCAACAATAGACTGATTAGTTAGAGACAGTAGCTCAGGCATCAGGCTAGCAGATATCAGTGTTCTCTGGGAATCTTATAAGGTTGAGCCATACAAGAATGTTTACAAGAACTCACTGGCTCCACAGATTAGAGCACAACTCTTGGATAGTAATAGATTCCAATATGATGAAGCTTTGGAGTCTAAACATCAGATTTGTTGTTCTAGGTTAAGGCCAGGTAAAGATAACCTAATAGAGAAACCTACAGGCACTTGGGGGAAGACAGAAACATAAAAGACCAAAAGACGTTATCCTTCAGATTTGGTGTTGGCATTTGACGTGTTCACATTTTGTATGCTGGCACTGCATCTCCTCGGCCGGGCAGGTGAGTGAGCCCAGCTGACCAGACGGAGGACGAGGGGGAGTGGACCTGGGGAGAGGGTGACAGAAAGACAGGGTTAGTGACACTGCAGGGACAAGGCACAGGGAAATAAACAAGATGCTGGATGTGTGTGAGAGCTTGAGTGATCGAGTGGCACCGGGTTTGGGGCAACGACGATCAAGCAGGGGTTGACTGGAGAACAGGGGTAGAAGAACTGTTGGAGATGCGGCTGATTGCTGGCAGGTGGGGCAGGCAGAGGAGGTGGCTGATGAGGTGCAAGTGCGGGTCGTTGGCTGTGCTCAGGAGCAGAGGGAGAGAGAAAGAGCAGGAACACACAGGGGAGGAGACACAGGGAGGCAGGCAGAACAGAGAAAAAAACTGAATCACAGACAAAAAGGAGAAAAAGCCAGGACACTCACCGTCAGCCGGGCTGCCACCAGAACACCCGTAGGTCATAGCTAAAGCAAGGAGCAAGCTAGCTTTAGATGGTCAATGCTGAGCGAAACATGTTAACTAACCTCAGGTTACTAACCTATTTTGAGTTCAGCGCATCTTTGTTTGGGTCTTGTTGTGTGAAATTTATGATGAATGATGAATGTCTCAGCAGCTTCAGGTGTTTGTTGTCCTCTCTCACGTGTGGTCGCGCGCCGCTGATATGTTACGTAGGCAAGTTATAGGTAATGGAGGGAGGGGAATAACAGCAAGCTCATCAGACGTTTCCTAAAAATAAACATTGTTCTCAAGTCCCGCACCTCGAGTCCAAGTCAAGTCTGAATCCTTTTGAGGACGAGTCTCAAGTCAAGTCTCAAGTCACTGTGTGTGCGACTTAAGTCGGACTCGAGTCAGAGTCTCAAACTCGAGTCCCCATATCTGCTAATAATACAAATAAACTACAACCTAACTATGGCGTTATTTGTGTGTCACATTCCTGAGGTCACATTCATGCACGCACAGTTTCACGTTTGTGAGCACACATTACACTTTGAAGAGAAAATATACATGAGCAAACAAAAATCTGTTTGTGCAAGCCCAACTTTCCAGTGTTTTACATCTGTCAACCCCGTAAGACGGGGAGGTCTCGCCATAATTTATTGCGAGAAGTGGAAATTTTATTATACATATGGATAATACCACTAATGCATACACAAGGGAATTTACATCTTGCCTGGACAGTTTTGGATTGGACCAACATATTCATTTTCCCACTCACTCCAAAGGTTATGTTTTGGACTTGGTATGCTGCTCTGGTGTCACTCCTCGTGGTTGCACTGCGGCTGACCTCCCCCATTTCTGATCACATGTTAATTTCTTTTAATGTCAACTTAAACTGTCCTCGTGTCATTTCATTCAGAAATATTTAGGACATTAATTTAAACACTCTCTCTAGTGAAATTGACTGCCTCCCCAGTATAATTAATGATTGTATGTTGTTCCTCAAATGTAAGTCGCTTTGGATAAAAGCGTCTGCCAAATGAGTAATTGTAAATAATCTGTTTTTCCAACCCCGATGAACTGGTTTCTCACTACAGCGATGGCCTACAAAACATTTTAAATTCTCTGGCTCCTTAAAAACCCGGACTGTTTCCTTCACCCATTCTGCCTCATGGTTTACATCAGAACTACGCCAGCTCAAAGTAAAAGGTTGTTGCCTGGAACGCCTTTACAAGAAAACTGGACTTGTTCACCAAGAAATGTACAAACCACATCTCAACTACACAAGGAGAGCCAAATCCACCTAGTATGCAGGTATAATTAGTTCAGGCAAAGGAAACACCAGAGCCCTGTTCTCCATTGTCAACAACATACTATGACCACCAGACACTCTCGCGCCTCATCTGTACTCAGCTGCTGACTGTAACTCCTTAATGTTATTTTTTAATGCCAAAGTACACACCTCTTTCTCGTTCATTTTGGAGTTTCTCGCTTCCCTCTTTTGCTGAAATATTGGACATTATTAGAAATTCAAAACCAACTACTTGTCAGCTTGACCCTCTTCCTACCATCTCGGTCAAAGCCTGCTCATCCTCTCTTCTCAAATAACTACCATTATACATTCCTCTCTCACCTCAGGTATTGTTCCCTCATCTTCAAAATCAGCTGCAATAACTCCTATACTTAAGAAACCTGGTGCAGACCCCAACAATTTCAACAACTTCCGTCCCATCTCTAACCTACCTTTTCTTTCTAAAATCCTTGAAAAAACAGTTGCATCTCAGGTCCATGCACACATGTCTGACAATAACCTCTATGAACTATTCCAATCTGGTTTCCTTCCCTGTCATAGCACAGAAACAGCTCAGCATGGCAGCTGATTCCAGACTACTTCTCATAACATCCTCCTTGACAGATTAGTCTCTATTGGTTTCACTGACACACCCTTGGACTGGTTTAAATCATACCTCTCTGGCCACACTCAGTTCATCCAACTCAAACATTTCAAATCAGAGCTATCCCCTGTCACTACCGGTGTTCCCCAGGGCTCTGTCCTGGGGCCCCTTCTGTTCATCATCTAGCTACTTCCTCTTGGCCATATCTTTCGTAAATTTACATCTTACGAAATTTACATTACAAATTTAAATCACATCTCTCCCACCCACCTCCCTCTCTGATTGCCTAATGGAAATGAAATCCCAGTTCTCCTGCAGCTTCCACAAACTTAAGAGTGACAAAACCAGGCTCTCCTCATTGGCACCAAATCCACTTTAACTAAATTTCTCTTACCATTGACAACTCCCCAGTTTCCTCCCTCATTAATCGCTCATTAATCCGCTAGTACAGCCATTCTCGTTCACACACTGGTCACATCCTGCATTGATTGATTGTTGTAATTCTCTTTTCTTTGGTCTTATTCTCAAATTCATACATAGACTTCAACTAGTTCAGAACTCTCCTGTGTGAGTTCAGGTGGTATTCTGCTCATTTTCAGGTTCAAAATCTTAATTAGGGGTTGTACCAGAACAGGTTTACATGGTTTAATTTTCAAAAAACACCATATTTTTCTCATACTGCACATTGCTGCAGCTCCTCTTTTCACCCTGTGTGTTGTACGCTCCACTCTTGAGCTACAGAGTGATGCATCTTACTTGTATAAAATCTTTGTTGGGAGTTGCACATGCGCAGTTTCCAGGTAAGGACTACTAGCCAATCAGAAGCAGAGAAGGGCGGGTCGTAAGAAACAAGGTAGTGTGATCCAAATCAAAGCCGCTTCAGACTGAGAGCGTAACCTAGCAGATGTTATAAGTTACTCAGGTCCACAACCACACAACATCATTGTTCCACATCTTACCATCAGGACTAAACGTTGAACTGTTGCCGGTGTTCTGACGATCTATGCTGCCTTGCCAAAAAATGCTACCATAGCGCAAATCGATAGACTCGACTCTACTCGGCCCTGCTCCGTTTTCCATTGCAGATAGTACCCAGAGATAGTACGTAGCTTGTCGTCATAGTGACGCCACACACAATTGCAGCGACGTAATGTTCAATGCGACACCCACACCAGCGATCCACACAGCTTTCTCTTTTGTAAGTTAAAACGTTTCAACATTCCTCAGAATGTAAAGACAGATAAGCGGTATGAAAACCTTCCAGGGAGCAGAGGGTTCTGTGAGCGGGCGGCTGGCCGGCCTCACACGCTCCTCCCGCGGGTTGGCGCAGGCTTCCCCCGCAGCCTCCTTCGCGGAGCTCCTCAACTCCGAAAATATTCAAGCACATTTTTGTTCCGCCATCACTTCTCGTAAAACTGTCAATATTTGAAATCTACACAGCTGATTTCTCACCTCAAAAATTCTCAGAAGTGGATTTAGTGATGAAATTTTATACGAAAGCTGTAAAATATAAAACTTTCTGTTGCTGGCCTCTGTCTGGTGCAGCAATGATGATGCAGTGAATATTCTCTCTGACCAATCAGCAGTCTGTCGTGTTTTCACGTTACATTTTAGTTTCCCTCAGCTCGCTTGGAACCTCGACGGAGGTGAGGTGATACGAAAAAAAGTACCT
>NC_060154.1:31428872-31480112 GCF_021292245.1 Micropterus dolomieu
CTCTTGAGCTACAGAGTGATGCATCTTACTTGTACAAAATCTTTGTTGGGAGTTGCACATGCGCAGTTCCCAGGTAAGGACTACTAGCCAATCAGAAGCAGAGAAGGGCGGGTCGTAAGAAACAAGGTAGTGTGATCCAAATCAAAGCCGCTTCAGACTGAGAGCGTAACCTAGCAGATGTTATAAGTTACTCACAAGTCCACAACCACACAACATCATTGTTCCACATCTTACAGAGTCAGAGTTGCATTGTCTTTTACGACTGAACGTTGAACTGTTGCCGGTGTTCTGACGATCTATGCTGCCTTGCCGAAAAATGCTGCCATAGCGCAAATCGATAGACTCGACTCGACTCGACTCGACCCTGCTCCGTTTTCCATTGCAGACAGTACCCAGAGATAGTACGTAGCTTGTCGTCATAGCGACGCCACACACAACTGCTGCGACGTAATGTTCAATGCGACACACACACCAGCGATCCACACAGCTTTCTCTTTTTTAAGTTAAAACGTTTCAACATCTCCTCATTCCTCAGAATGTAAAGACAGATAAGCGGTATGAAAACCTTCCAGCTGTGTTTTCCTCTGCCGTTGTTGCTGCAGCGGTCTGTGTGACGGCGGGAGCAGAGGGCTCTGTGAGCGGGCGGCTGGCCGACCTCACACGCTCCTCCTGCGGGTTGATGCAGGCTTCCCCCACAGCCTCAACTCATTATTAAATATTCAAGCACATTTTTGTTCTGCCATCACTTCTCGTAAAACTGTCAGTATTTGAAATCTACACAGCTGATTTCTCACCTCAAAACTTCTCAGAAGTGGATTTAGTGATGAAATTTTATACGAAAACTGTAAAATATAAAACTTTCTGTTGCTGGCCTCTGTCTGGTGCAGCTATGATGATGCAGTGAATATTCTCTCTGACCAATCAGCAGTCTGTCGTGTTTTCACGTTACATTTTAGTTTCCCTCAGCTCGCTTGGAACCTCGACGGAGGTGAGGTGATACGTAAAAAAGTACCTGGAAGCAGGTACAGGTGCAACATTTCTACAATGGAAACCCAAACAAAGGCGAGTCGAGCCAAAGGGCCTCCGCTCAGATTATCTTGGTTTGAGGACGTGCCTGACCCCGCTAGCCGCTTGGCAAGCTTTATGACGCATTTGCATTGTGACGTCACAAGGAAAGGAAGTGAAGGGCTGGACTACAAACCAGCTGTTTTCAAGCGGTTCAGAGCAGAGCTTTCTGTGGGAGATGGGAACTCCCTTTGGGCTGGACTTTTTCACTTTGCAAACCTGTTACATGCATAAAAAAGAGAGATCTCAATAAAGGAGAGGGAAAAAGCCAAAAAGCAGAATACCACCTCTTTAAGAAGAGAAACTGAGAGCTGCAGAGTGGTGAGTACATGGCTGATGGAATCTGGGCTGTGGAAATGTACATTATACTGAATTTACCATGCAAGACGTTATGGTACAGGTCATTCTAAATACAATGAGTAAGATAAGATAAGATAGACTTTATTGATCCCACAATGGGGCGATCCGCTTTTAACAGCAGCTCAAGATAGAAGAAAATACAGCACACATAAAATAAAAAAATATGATGGAAAAATTCAATATGTAGTAGAAATAGAAAAATAAGAATAAGAGAATAAGAGTTATATACAAGCTATATACAGATGCGATTGATATGCACATAGCACAGGTCACAGTAGGAGGAATACCAAGATATTCCCAGGGATGATCTGGGTCATCACTTTGAATGCTCTACATTAACTTTAAGCCTAGCTAACACACATTCATTCATATGAGGCATTAAAACAATCCACTCTTTTACTCATGTGCAGCCGTATTTTACCAGTGGCGCACATCATTCTTGTTAGCTTTTAATAAAATGAATAACAATAAAATATTCAAATCACAAAAAAATGTATTCTGTAATTCCCTTTACTCTTTGACTAAAGACAAGTCTTTTGCTCTGTGGATTTTAGGTTAAATATCTCATGCGTTTGGTTATGTGTGTGTCTTTGTGTGTGTGTCTGTGCTCATGGAACTGTCGTGGTTGCTGTATTCAACATTGTACAATATCTTTTTGTGAAAAGCAAAAGGCATTTCTGGCAATCGGCTAGGCTAAAAAAAAGGCTTACCTAGTCTGTTTCAGGACACTTTGTCATTTTTTGTGGCTCAAAAATTGTCATCATAGAAAAGTTGGTTCTCGTCTTGAACCAGAGCATTAGCAGATGCATTGCACACCCGATATGTTAAAATCCACTAAAGCTAGGCACATTACGAGGTGAATTAATCTGTTATCTTCACTGCCATCTTCACTGTAAGGGAGCCTGGAGGGACAACGAGGGAGATTCAGCTGAGAGGGAGGGGTTTTATTCTGTGGTGTGTTACAACATGTTCACTTATGGTACCGTTTATTGTTTCCTTATTGAGTCTATACAGTGAGGTGACTGCAGGATGCTCGGTTACAATACCGTCACACTATTCTCCGCATCTTAAAGACAGCAGAGACTATACTATACAAAACTATGTGGCCTACTGTACATCTATATAAAATAGGTAGACTATACTATACAAAAAAACTCTCCTCTTCATCCCACTACTCTCATGCATATATGCTGGACACCCAGCCTGCTCTGCACTATCCTCTGTGTGCTCTCTTCTACTTTGTTCTGTTTTTTCGGTTTGTGTTGTGAGCCATTTACTTGATTACATGTCATGATAACTCTCCTTTTGTATGTATATTTACAATGTGTTCTATAAATTTGTTATGCTTCATGTCAGTGATGGATTGCATGAGACTGATTTCTCTTTTATTACAAAACCTGCTGAAAATATCCATCCATCCCTCCAAGGTCAGGGCTGAGCTTCCCATGAACAGCAGGTGAATTGTGGGAGAGCAGAGTAAATGAGATGCTCTTCCTTTTCCTTATCATCCCCTGTGAACCCTGCAGTGAAGCTGCTCACTGGCTAATCATGCAGATCTGTGGTTGCATAGGATACACACACACATACACACACGCACAGTGACAGGTGGTGGTCATTTATCAGAGGGACTATAATGAGAGCATTAATCCAAGCCACTGGAATGAGGTCAGAAATACCCTGAGTCACCAAGCCATCCCAGCAAGCTGGCTCTGCAGCTCAGCCATGCTGTGTGTGTGTGTGTGTGTAGCCCAGTACACAAAGCTTGTTTACTGTCTCTGCAGGTAAAGCCCAGTGATGCAACACTGACTCAGCGGGTACCAGAGATCTTGTTTCCATGGCGCAGCGTGGTTGTCAGGGGTGATGGCACTCTGAGGCGGGTAAAGAGGGACTGGGTCATTCCGCCTATCAACGTCCCCGAGAACTCACGAGGACAGTTCCCTGAGGACCTAGTCAGAGTAAGACACCAACACACACACTCACAAAAGCAAGCCTGTTTTCCATTAACTGTGAGGACCCTGTGCTAAGTAGCACTGAAACAAGGAAACACGCTAAATAACAGTTAAAGAGCACATTCATTCCAAGATAAATACAGCAGCTTTCACAGACAACGCATACAGAACACTATACAATATAGAACATTAAATGAACATACAGCCCTAGCTGTAATTAAAACAATCAAATGCAATTTAAGACAAGAGACAACCCCAACCAAATTAAACTAATACACAGGATGCAAGGACACAGTGTCAGTCTGCTTTTAAATGTTTACACTGAGGCAGACCTAATGCAATCTGACAGAATATTCCAGCAGCTGGGAGCATAAAAACTAAAAGCAGCTTCATCAACTTTGCTTTTAACCCTTTCAACATACCAGATGACCTTAGAGACAAGCTTCTTAGAGATGTACTGTGGAGCAAGGCGCTGCAGGGCTTTTTAGAAAAGTAGGGAAATTTAAGGATCAATTTTAGAATCAGCTGGAGGCCGATGCAGATATCAGAGAACTGGTGTAACACGATGACATTTCCTCTTTCTTCTCAAAACTAGCAGAAGAAGAAGCAGCATTCTGAATGAACTGAATTCGGCTCTTTGTAGGTTGAACAGTGAGCAGGGCACTGCAACTAGCTACTGGAGATTAAAGCATGGACCAGTTGGGATCCACCTGTGACAAGCTTCTTACTTTAGATACAGTTCATTCAAAGGCAATTTTTATCTCCATATTCATGCAGAGACCATGTAATCATGGTCGACTCGTGTGCATGTGAAGACCTGTCTTTACTGTGCTTCCTTTGTCGCCTTTGTTTTGATCACATGGACAGAGTGTTGTCTGTGCAAGCCTAAAGTCAAACTGACATAAGAGACACATTCAGGTCAAACAGGAAGTTTAGTTTGACTCTCTGCGCGCACTTTTACACAGGGTGTGCTTTTTATCCAGTTATTCTTGTTATTTATTACGTTCAGCTCTGTCTTCTGCTTTTCCTGTTTGTAGTAAATTAACTGTAAATCCTTCTGTGCCCTTTCCTCCTCTTCCCCTGTCTGTTTGTGCTTCAGATCCGCTCAGACAGGGATAAGAACCGGATGCTGCGTTACAGTGTGACGGGCCCCGGGGCTGACCAGCCTCCGACTGGCATCTTCATCATCAACCCAATCTCAGGCCAGCTGTCTGTCACCAAGCCTCTGGACAGAGAGCACATCTCCAACTTCCATGTAAGGCCCTCCACACTGTGACAGCTGAGGTCAACAGCAATGCTGCTAAACCTTTAATATGTCAGTGCAGGTGTTTGGATGTTCTTTGGCTTTATACTTATACAGACATCCTGCCTGTCTGTTTTCCTTTGTTCTTACTACTTACAAAGCCAGAGTTAAACTTGCCTGTTTTCTGGTTAGCATGTTCTCTGCAAGCAGGTTTCTGTATTCAGATCTTTGGCAGAGTAAAGGAAATGACTCTGTGATTGTAAGTGGACTGAGTGTGAGGTTTGAGGTTTAACAGCACCAACAGAATGGTGAGTCTTCTGTAATGAAATGACCTAGTGATCATGTTGTGTCAGTTTCAATAGCCGGATTCTCCTTTTTTTGTATCTCTTGGAAAATATGGTTTGCAAAAGTAAGTCGGCTGCACCTGCTGTTGCTTCTGCTGCTCGACTCATTTTCAGATTGGAGCTACAGGTCATTAACATGTTTTCACCTTTATCAGTCAGAGCATTAGTGTTTCTCCCTTATTGGCCAAAAGAAGGCAATTACATAAATGTAGCAAGTTGAACCTATATGGGTTTGATAAAGGGATTCAAAACTGGATTCAAATCACATAAAAGGCAATGTAACACCAACACTAACACTTGTACAGTCTATTGAAAGTACGTTCACTTGATGGGTGAATCTGCTCCCAGTCTGCCTCATCACCTTGGTCGCATGTCATCGTTTTTATTTTCATCTTTGCTGTCACTCTCTGCTGGAGATATTCTCTCTCATGCTCAGAGATCAAGAAGAAATTCTTAAAAAAAAGAGACTCTTGGTGTTTGCTCACTATATCTAATACAGTCACATACACCTCAGAGAGCAGAGTCTAACCTTTTGATCTGTGGGAATGCACGCACACAACTCACACTAGGGGGGGGGGGTGGAAATCTGGAGTCGCAGCAGGGTGATTTGCATTTAAGCCGTCTGATGAATATTCATGTGATTGGATGTAGTTGTCAGAGCTAGGAGTTGGGATTGGCCGGCATGGTTATTCATGAGGGAGGCTTTGGCTCTTGAGAGACTCATACAGATGCTTCATACGCTTTAAAGGAACGACTTATCAAGGGCCCAAGACCAATCAATAACTTACTCAGCGTATTTGACCGTTTCATGCTAAGAACTTACATGTCATAGGCCTGCTTTTTTAATTTGGAACATCAAATACAGTTTTATAATAGATTCTTGATTTTCAAAGTGGAAAAAAGGCTAATAAAGACTTAAAGGCTAATATTGATTACTACATTTTCCATTGTATAGCTTCCACCCTCAAACCTGCAAAGGCATGCTCTACTGCACAACACAACCTGATGATCATTAGTTTTTTTGTCTCTAATCTATAAATATTTGTTGCATTTCCATAAAATGTTCCTAAGATCCTACATTGGTGATGCCCTGACTTCCTTATCTCTGGATGGATTGGCACAACATTTGTTATAGCCAAACGTCAAGTTTAGTTAAAGTTAATACCCTTCATAGCACCCACCAGCATAACTGATGACATTCCCATCAGCCTCAGCTGTACTCTGTGTTTAATGTTAATTAGCATTAAACACACATTGTCATTGTGAGCATGTTAGAATGCTGATGTTAGCATTTAGCTCAGACCACCCCCTGTGTGCAGCCTGTCAGAGCTGGAGACTTTTTAAAATGGACTTTTTGGACAGTCTGGGTTGATGTTTATCTCCTGATCTGAGATCTGACAACCCTGAGTGTTCCACTGAACCCATGTAGTCTACAGCAAGTACTGCTGTTTAACATAACAGTTTAAAGCACCTAGAGTTGTACTTGTGATCAAGGAATACTAAATGAGTACTGTGTGTGTGTGTGTGTGTGTGTGTGTGTGTGTGTGTGTGCAGCTGCGAGCCCATGCAGTGGATCTGAATGGGAATCAGGTGGAGAACCCCATCGACATTGTCATTAATGTCATCGACCAGAACGACAACAGACCAGAGTTCACACACACTATCTTCAACGGCTCAGTACCGGAGGGATCCAAGCCTGGTGCCAACACACACACGCATACATTCTAACATACACATGCTTGTTACTTGTGGATTTACTCCTTTTTTACTGACATATCTGTGCTGACTTGTTGTGTGTCCCTGCAGGATCCTTTGTGATGACAGTGACAGCAGTGGACAAGGATGATCCAAAAACTGCCAATGGGATGCTGCGATACAAGATCCTCTCCCAGAATCCCCAGAGCCCCTCCTCCAACATGTTCACCATTAACAACAAGACCGGTGACATCATCACTGTGGCAGCGGGCCTCGATCGGGAGGTGTGTGTGTGTGTGTGTGTGTGTGTGTGTGTTTGGGTGGACATGTAAGGCTTATCCCTAAGCCCATATGGAGCAGCTGCTTCTCAGCCTGTGACTGTCTGTCCAGCCTGCAGTGCTCCCTGCAGTGGAAAGACAGCTTGTAGCTTTTTTCTAGTCATAGTCTTACGTCAGTAGATCCTGCAGAATGATGTGTCTGTTCTGAGGCCGTGCTGTTTGCATGCCAGCCTACAATGATTATCTTTTTAAGGATTTGTTAATTAGCTCGAAATCAATTAAGTCTGCCTTCTACTTGCAGGTTTGTAATAGAAAAATGTAACACACCTTTAAATTCTTAAGACAAAATTAGGGCCGTGTTATTGTGTATATTCATTAAACATGATGTCAGCTTAAATCGTACTTCACCTGAATAACTTAAAAATATGTTGACTTTATTGTTGTAATTACAAATATATTCTAAATCTAATTTTAGAAGAGGAAGCATTCCATTTGATCTGGACACTGGTAGACTTTAACACACAACAAGTGTTAAAGTCTACTTTTGTTTGGGTAGTTTAATCTATAGTGTTGATGTTTTATGCTATGTAAAGTGTGGTATTTCCCTTTTGCAAAGTATTAAACATGTAATTAATGTGTGCAAGAGGTGTGCAGAACTCCTGTTAAATCTAGCAGTCATTAGCTCTCTGAACACTGTTGTTAAGTAGTACTGATTGAGTCATCAGCTACAAAGACTTCTGTCAAATGCTTTTAATTAGATTCATATCTAACTATAATCGGTGCAGCAATATTTGAACTGTGGCTTGTTTAATAAATGTTTCACATTAATCCAAAAAAGAATGGATGGTGGGAAGCTTTAATCTACAGTTTATGTGAAGCAGATCATCCAAGGAAGTCTACAACAAGAATATCAAGAATATGTGGACCATCTTTCCAGCTGCTGACTCTCTTTGTTCTTTGTTTGTTTCCAGAAAGTCACCCAGTATACCCTGATCATCCAGGCGACGGACATGGAGGGAAACCCCACCTACGGCCTGTCCAACACGGCCACCACTGTCATCAGGATCACCGATGTCAATGACAATCCCCCTGAGTTCACCACAGACACAGTAGGTCCACACACACCCTCTCACACATGCAGAGAGGAAATCTAATGGCTCTAAAACAGCCAACAGGGGCGAGGCGCTGTTCTTATAAACAGCACTGAAGCTCTCTGAGCTTTTATTGGCAGTGGCAGATGGTAGAGGAGTGAAAAGCCATTTTAAAAGTCCAATATGTTTATCTTCCTCAGTAAAGCTGAGCAGGTTGCACTGGAAGGAGCCATGTTTGTGGTCTTTATGTTGGGAAACAGCAGCACTTAGCTCTGATGTAAGACAGAAGTAGTCACCTCCAAGTCGGTCTCATTTGCATCCAGTAATTTGGACATGGGATTACTGTATTTCTGTTTAAAGTGGCGTTTTTTTGTTCGAAATGCTACAGAGCGTTAAAAAGTCTGTCTTTTTGTCCGACTCTGTCAGTTCTTCGGGGAGGTTTATGAGAACAGGGTGAACGTGATCATTGCTAACCTGACTGTGACGGATAAAGACCAGCCTCACACTCCAGCCTGGAGCACTGTGTACCGCATCATCGCTGGAGACCCCACTGGACGCTTCTCCATCCCCACTGACCCCACCACCAACGAGGGCCTGCTCACTGTGGTCAAGGTGGGATCTGGCCTCCACAACACACACGCAAACACACATATACCAAAATGAACAAATAAAAGTGTAAAGGCCCAAAGCCACACATAATTGATTTTACAATACTCTCTGTACTTACCGTTTGTTGTCACAGATTTTCTTTCTGTAATATACACATCCTGTACATGCTTTAATCAAGTCATTGATATATTTTTATATTATAGTATTTCTACAACTAATCCTTAAGGGACTTTCAGACTGCAAGCAGTAGCTGCTGCTGTCTGTTCTCTGCTGGTGAAGAGGTGTAAAATTCAGGGAACACAGATCAGTAAAATCTGCTCCTGTATTGTTTCCCTTGCTGCGGTTTGTGTGGATGGCATCCAGGGCAAGCTGCTGTGGCAAGTCAAAAAATCTGAATGCAGCCGCAAAGAGCTGCTTGGATTCACGAAGGCAGCAGCAACAACCACTCATTGTCTGAAAGCACCTGAGATTGATATTGACAACTGACATTTCGGACTTAAAATAAAGCCGCCAGAGGTGTCATTTCTGATCATCATTAAACCAATTGTCATTAAAACAGTTTTCCTTCTGAATGTGAGGTCCAGGCATTTAATTTTTGGTGATTTTAATATTCATGTCTGCTGTCCTTCTAATACATTGGCTACTGATTAGACTTAGTGCAGTATGTGACCTGCCAAACCAATGTAAAAATCATACTCTGGACCTGGTCTTGTTCTTTGGCTTTCGCGAATCTGTGTGTGTGACCACAGGGTTATTTTATTTGACACTGGGCTTCCTCTATGCATGCCAAATCTGCCTGTCCCAACTCACCCCCGAATAATTTGTTCTACTACACCCAGCCGGTTTTCCAGTACATAGAGTGCCAATTCCACAGTCCCCGATACTGAATGTTATTTTCATTGCTACGCAGATGATACCCAGATCTACCTCCCCCTTCAGATCCCCAAATCAGGCCGATGGTAACTCAATTACTAAACTGTCTCTAAGTTATTAAAGACTGGTTGGTTCATAATTTCCTTCAGTTAAAGACAAGGCAGAGATCCTACTATATGCCCATCCACATTATACCACTGTTACTGTCCAGAACCTCCGCCTACATCAGACCACGTGCTGAGAACCTTGGTGTTACATATGAAGTCAATTTAAGTTTCAACTGGCAGGTAAATTCCATTGTCAGGTCCAGCTTCTTACAACTCAGAACCATCTCCAAAATTAGGCACTATTTGTGGCTGTAGCTGATGCCCCCGAAGGGTGTGAGAAGTTCTGAGATAAATATAGGGTTGAGACCATGGAGGTAGTGTAAAAGATCCAAGGATAGGAGTCATGTAGTCTTTTTTCTTGGACCTTGTTAATTACCGGGCAGCAGCATTTTTAATTAGTTCTAAATGGGAAAAGGGAGCCTGAGAGACTGAACAACCTGCAGCTCTAGAACAGTGATGGAATAACCACTTGGTGTTGTGTTGGACGGTGGTGCTGAGAGCAGTGTATTCTGTAAGTGTTCAGTGGGCGGGGCCGTCTACTGCGCTAAAGGGCTGGAGGAGGTCCTATGCCAAACTGATCCCTCCATGACGTCATGAAGAGAGCCACATTCAAACGGCATGTTTGCACACACATTTACAGAAAGACTGAGCAGGAGAAAAGAGAGGATGGTTTTTCTCATAGTTTTCTCATCTTCTACTATCTAGCTTTTAATCTTGTTTAGCCTGTTTTTATTTATTTATGACTTTAAATTGTGTTTGACTTGTTTCTAATTTAATCTTGATTCATTGCCACAAAATCTGTTATGCACATGCTGTATATGTCTGTCTTTGTGAAGCACTTTGGTGTAAAACCTGTTTGCTTTTTAAAGTGCTAAACAAATTAGATACACTGAAACGGAATATCAAAGATGCTAAGGAAACAAACAGTGGTGGTGTGTACGGTTGCCCATGTTTAATTTCAAATTTCAAATCAAGTCACTATTATCCTGTTCCTCCCTTGTTCTGTCCAGCCCGTAGATTTTGAGCTGACCCGTTCCTTCATGCTGACAGTGGAGGCAGAGAATGAAGTCCCGCTGGCCCGCGGTATTCACCTGCCTCGTCAATCCACAACAACTGTCTCTGTACGAATCCTGGACATCAACGAGAGTCCAGAATTTAGCCCCAACCCCAAGTCCATCAAACTGGAGGAGGGTCTGCCTGCCGGGTCTCTTCTCACCACCTTCACTGCCCAGGACCCCGACCGCTTCATGAGACAAAGTGTCCGGTAAGAAATACCAACTGGAAGCTATTAAAGCTTTAGAGACTTTCATTTGTGATAATGAGTTCACAGACTTTTACTTGTAAGTCAAAATATATTCAAAAATTAAAAAAAAAAAATATTAAAATGTAATATAATTTATCTATGAAATGTTGAGCACGTATAAGTAGAGAGCTGAATGTGTCTTTAGATAAGAACCTTTGAAAATCTGTATGCCTTTCATCTTTTAAATTAGCCTTTCATTTACGGGATTAGAGTTCATTCTGAAGTCACTGTCATTGACAAGGTATGACTGAAAGGAAATATATCAGGTTAGCTGAGTGCAGACACAGGAACTCAAGAGATTTGGATGCAAACTGAACATCAGTGTTTACTAAACAGAGTGAGAACAATTTACCACAGGTGAATCAGGCAGTCCAAATAACAAGAATAATCCAAGAAAGGTTCAGGCAGTAATCCGAGGTTAAATCCAAACACAGGTTATACATACAGTAACTGAAGCAAGAATACTCCACATTGTATGAAGAACAGACACTAAACAATGGAAAGACAGACTTAAGGGTAGGCCTGTCACGATAATTACATTATCGACTTATTGATCGATATATGGACTTGACTTGGACTTGATTTTTGCTGATCTCGATATTGCCCATTGTGTTTACATGTTGCATATTTAAAAACAAATGTCTGAATATTCTTCAGAATAAAAAATTCAGTTGCTCTTTGAAAGGGTGTTGTGCTTTATTATGCTATCATAATATAAGTGGCATATGGTTTTAAAATAGTATGGTTTTGTTTATTGTTTTATCGTTTATAATTTCTGGGACACAATATCAAAAGTATTTATCGAAAAAAGCCCATTTAAGGGGCAGCTCTCTCTCTCTCTCTCTCTCTCTCTCTCTCTCTCACCCCCAACCGGTCAAGGCAGTTGGCGCCCACCCTGAGCCATGGTCCTTGCCTCTGTCACCAAGTGCTTGCACATGGTGGGAATTGTTGGGTCTCTGTAAATAATATCACAAAGAGTATGGTCTAGACCTGCTCTATATGAGAAACGCTATGTAATAACTGTTGTTATGAATTGTTGCTACTTAAATAAAATTGAATTGAATAGGTTGGGGGAGCAGGAGAATGGGGCATGTGTTCATGAGCTCCTCTCTGGTGAGAGAGTATCACAGCAGAAAACTGAATTTACGAACAAAACAAGACAAAACACAGAGGCAGTCCTCAGCTGCACCATGTTGATCGAATTCTGGTGATTCATAGTGTTGCACTCCATTATTCACATGAAAAGTGAGAGAAAAGGCTTTGTAGCAAATTAAAAAAGAGAGCTGAGAACTGATCAATCACAGCGTGAAAGTGAGTGTGATGTTGGATTGTTTCAGTAGCTTGGTAAACTCACGGGCAGTTCTGTACTGCAGTATTAGCACCTTCGTACGCTGTTCATCCAGTATGTGAAGTCAGCACTTCATAATTGTTTCATTTCAAATACAATATGCCAGAGCCAGCACAGTGAAAAACATATAGCTGCTTTTATGAGCACAGTATATATAAGAAGATTATATGATGATCTTTGGAAGAAAAATAATGTTTTCCCAGAAGTGTTCAGTGTGTGAACTATACCACTCTTCTAATGACCATGAGTTTTGATTAGTCTTTACCTTTGTTGACATAGTAAACGGGGGAACGATTGCCTTCTCAATTAGCGAGGGTGGCGTGCTGTTCTCTGTTGCAGCCCCATATTAAGATAAAAGCTGATATGATGCCTGGATTCTTCTTCAATAAGCATCTTATCTGGAGGAAATGTATGTCTTTCTATACCCTGCAGCTCAACAACAACCAGACCAGAGCGCAGACAGCCTGGCGGTACTGCTGCTTCTTGTCCTTATCCTTCTTTCTTCTACATCCCACTATTTGTTTCTAAATGTAGTGCTGAAGTCTAGTGTAACCTAGCAACAGCCAATGGTGGACGCACACTGTGTTCACAAAAACATGCAAGCGCACACACACACATAAAGCGAGTGTATTGTGCACTATAGAGCAGGCCTGGGAGAGTGTTTGGTTTCAGATTTTCTTTTTTGTTACTTTGTCTTGTGTAGTTGGTGCTGCTCCTACATATATTCATAACGGTGCCTTTCTACTCTTTGTCTTACCAATTAAAAATATACAAAATGGATAATATTCCCAGTGCATGCGTGGTTTATGGGGTTTTTTGGCAGCTCTGCTCTCCTTTGTTTAAAGCTGTGCTATTTTCCTGTTTATTCACATTATTTCTCTGGGTGCCCTGTTTGAAACTGCTGTTACAGCAATGCGGACGTACCAATGTGATTAAATCCTATTAGGTAAATACATTTCATCAGCAAATCACAGGCATTTGCTGAGCTTCATTCAGGTTATGGGTTGTTTCCAAGTCTAGAAAACATAACATGTAACGTATTTATGCTGACAAATCTGTTTTTTGATGTCATTAGTTATAGGTAGAATTATTTCCAGTGAGAATGAATGACTTGTGGTGGTCTCACGAGAGTGCTGCAGCCTCCATGTATCAGCTCCGCAGTAGCTGTTTGGCCTGTAGCCAGGGAAGCAGATAAAGACGCCTCTCTGTGGTGGTTTCTCATTTTGTCTTTCTCTGACTGAATCCAGGTACTCCAAGATGTACGACCCTGCCAACTGGCTGGAGATTGACCCGGTTAACGGTCGGATTTCTACCATCGCCATCCTTGACCGAGAGTCTCCCTACGTCAAGAACAACCTCTACAATGTTACCTTCATGGCTTCTGATAACGGTGAGGCACAAGGGCAGCCCTGGTGTCCTGCAGTAACCCCTCCCCCCAGATATAGAGGTAGACTGTGTTCACAGTGCCTCAGTGCTCTGGTTTTACTGTGGAGTCACTGTCATAGTCCAGCTTCTGCAGAGTGACTGCAGTGTTGGGGAAGCTACCTGGAAACAATGTAGCTAGTGAAGCTGTAAGCTCATCAAGTAGTTAAGCTACAGCAACACTACGCTTCTACTGAAAGTAGCAACTAGCTAGAAAGAGTAAAGAAAGGAAAGTGCCCAACACTAGAAACATCTACTCCTAATAGATGCAATAAAGAAATGTATTATTATATCACAATTATGAAATAATAAAAAAAAACATTAGTAAGCCTTTTGTTTATAAAACAGTGATATAGTATTTAGTCGCACTAACCGCTAGAATAGCTCACTACTTCAAACATCACATGATTCTGAAAATAGCTACTCTTCCTAAATGCCACTGGGAGAAGTGCAAGTTACATTTACTGTATTTTTTCATTCTACTGCACAGGGCTACACAAAGAAATCAACATTGTAGCTCCCTTCATGCTACATGCACAGAACATATATACAAATATTAAAATTTAGAATAGAACAAAAATAAAAACAAGGTATACAATAAGGTCTCTTCACGTAGCAAAGGTAATTCCCAACACTGGGTAATTTTTCTGCTCTATAAGCTGCATGCCCTGTAATTGTTTTTTGAGTCCACCAGGGGAAATACATGTAATACTGATATTTATATATATTTTATATCTTGCAAATCTCAACTTCACTCAGTATGAATGCTAAATGGTGTGGTTCTTACATGATTTTTGACGGCGAAAGGAATTACTTTTGTGATTGCAGTTGGACATTTGAAAATATCTTTATACTAACTAGTAGAGTTGGAATAAAGAGACTAGATGTTGAAGTTTTATTTTTAGGCCTGTTTGCATGTTCACAAATGGCCAAGTCAGTGAGGGTAGAATGACTTTATTGTCTTTGCTATGAGATGATCCTTTGTGCTGATCCAGGCTATCTTCAACCTTATTGGACTGTCCATAGTGTAATAATCTGCTTGTGTGGCATTTCTGTGGGCCTATCAGAACTTTGATCTTGTCTGCTACATAACGTCCGCTTGAAGACACCCTTGGCAGGTGTGTCTAGTAAAAATCAAAGTAAGCTTTTATTTTTAAAGTGAACATTAACATGCATTGTTACTCTTGTCATGTTTGGCTACAGTGCAGCACTGCAGTTGCTTCGGCTAAAGCCCATGACTTTCTTAAATGTAATGTTAGCTAAACTAGCTAGTGTTAGATATATTCATGGTGTTTCTCAAACCACATGGTGGAAAATAACTAAGTACATTTATTCAGGTATCTTAGTATGAATTTCAGATGCTCATACTTTACCTCAGTATTTATCTGCTACTTGATACTTCTACTCACCACATCTCAGAGGCAAATATTGTACTTTTTACTCCACTACATTTATCTGACAGCGTCAGTTACTAGTTACTTTCCAAATTCTGATTACAAAATACAATCAATAAACAAATTATATTATTAACATAATATATAATATAACATTAAAGTAAATGTAGTTTTTCAATGAAATTACTCACATTTATACTCCCTTTTTGTCAATGGGTTGTAGCCTCACTTAGAAATGAAGCACACACCTGTTTTCTCCGTTGGTTGAAACAGCCACTATTCTGCTTTTAATGAGGACACTGGGTTGGGATGTAGCCCTGTGCGCGCTCCTGAGCCTCTCTCCGACTACAGCAACAACACTGCAGCTAACAACATGCAGTCCACTAACACCATAAAACAGCTGGCTCCCAGCACAACACAGACTCCAACAGAAACTCCACCTTAGGATAAAAACAACAATAAAGGTTTATATGCTGAAATCCATCAGACCAAACTGGGTTCAGAATGTCAGTGAAAACAGAGTCAACATCAGAAAGGCTGGAGTCACAGAGAGAGTCACGTTAGCTCGCCAGCTAACGCCGAGCAATTAATAACGTTATCCGGTACAAAGTTGCTTTCCACATTACTTCACTAGCTAACGTGATTCACATTACTAGCCTGTGTACCAGACGTATTATGTCAAAGTGTTGATTTTAGCCGGCAAGAAATTTTGTAACAGTACAAAGCAAATGTGGAGCGGTTTGTTTACTAGCCTATAGTGATGCAGGCAGGATAGCCAGCTAATGCTACATTAGCTCGGACCTGCCGCTGTTTGCTTTGTAACGGTCAATTTAGATTTATTGTGATTTTACCTATACTCAGGTAGACAGCTTCTCCACCATCTCAGTCGCTGTAACTAACGTGACATACTATACAATACTGCAACAAAACGGCGACAACAACACAGAGGAAGACCCATCGGCTACAGTAATGTTACTGTTTTAAAGTGTGGCAACAATCTCATTATAATATTCAGTCTAGTTCACTAACCGTTTCATTATCATCCAATACATTTAGCTGTGTTGACATTGCTGAGACTCCGGTGATACACAGATAGTAATGTTACTGAAAAGCAGACAGGCGAGTTAACGCTGATGGATAATGACGGCTAAATGCAATAAGTTAAATGTAACATTATTATGTAACCAGATTAGTTCAACCTCAATCTTGTTGAAGACATTTTGTGAGCCAGGTTCAGGTGTGAAGAAGTTTCAGAGACTGATGAAGACTTAACATATCATGATTTATTGAGCCCGGCCGAGGAGATGCAGTGCCAGCATTAAACATGTGAACACGTTAAATGCCAACACCAAATCTGAAGGATAACATCTTGTGGTCCCTTTTATGTTTCTGTCTTCCCTCTAGTGCCTGTAGGTTTCCCTATTAGGTCACCTTCACCTAGAACAACTAATCTATCTGATGTTTAGATTCCAATGCTTCGTCATATTGGAATCACTATCCAAGAGTTGTGCTCTAATCTGTGGAGCCAGTGAGTTCTTGTAAACATTCTTGTATGGCTCAACCTTATAAGATTCCCAGAGAACACTGATATCTGCTAGCCTGATGCCTGAGCTACTGTCTCTAACTAATCAGTCTATTGTTGGCTCCCTGACAAGGACAAGTACATGTGAGAAATACCTAAAGTTATAATGTCAGAAAACACTTCTGGGGTCAGCTAAATTACTCCAAGCTAGACCTGTCTTACTTTTCCCTGTTCCATCAACAAAGCCCCTTAAGAAATATTCAAGAAATCTGATAAAAATATTACTATAATGTTGCAGAGGGAGTTTCCAGCATGTTGTGTGACTGCTGCTGAAATCTACATATTGCTCCTTTAAAACGATGAACACATTAATAATCCAATAATATGATATACAAATACTTTTACTTTTGGTAAAGTATATTTTGAAGTACTTTTACTTAAACCTGCAGTGCAGAACCTTTGTTTCCCCCTTCTTGCAGTTAAACACTGTTGGCGCATCCTCATGATGTAGACCTACAGGTTAACTCCTCCCAGGCTCAAGTTCACAGATAGTAACAGAAATACTGTACACAGTTCCAAGACAACAATCCATTATTTAGGTAGAGTAAATGAAACAGCTACATAGCCTGTTCCAAGTGTTTTACAAATAGCAACCTGTCTGAGAGCAGTGACACCAGTGGCTCTCCGGGTTTGTCCTCACGTCCGTCACTTTCTTTGTGACTGTAGTTTGGTTTTATCTGAAGCAAACAAACTTTTTTTGATGTTTTTGTTTTTGTTGCCATACTCCTAGCTGCTCTAGCTGCTCTGTCGCTACGGTTGCTTCAGAGCCATGTAGAGAGAGGGTTGCATCATCTCCATTCAGTTTCAATTCAAGTGGCTTTATTGGCATGACTGCATAACGCTGCCAAAGCATATTAAGACTAACTATACAATCATAATAAACAGTAAAACATTGTCATAATAAACTAGTGGACTTTTTTTCTTACAGCAACTTAACTTTCATTGGTTGCTGCCAGTTCTCCATCCTTAATTACATTTCAGTTCTGTATTCCTGTAATCAGATGTCCTGATCAGGGAGACTTGTGGGATTACATGGACACAATACTCCCATTGATTTCTAATGGAGATGTTTTTCTGCCTATTTATTGCGTGATTCCCAATGTCTTCTTGCTCTTGTTCTGATCACAATTGTGCTTTATAGCCATAGAATATAGGACTCTCTGTTGAAAGTGGAAAATTGTTCAAGAGTAATGTCATTCAGCAGTGGCTCCTTCTATCCACTCTAATCCACCCTCTCCACACAGAGACCCCGCTGTGCTCCATGCTTCCTGCTAACTGACTGCCTTAGCACATTCTCTGCCCTTGCTGGGTGCGCACACACACACACACACACACACACACACACACACACACACACACACACACACACACTGTGCAAGGAGCTCAATGATACAAAACCACACTAAGACACAAGGACAAGCACTTGCAAACATCCCCATATATGTACCGATCGCCTATTATTCCTTAGCATTCTGTAGTTTATACTATGTCCATGAGGAATACATGTTTTGATTTGCCAGAGGACATTCATTTATTTCATGTGATGCAGTAGCCTTGTCACTGTCCCAGCTATGCATACTGTTAGCAATAGTTTGCATAGCTGGAAGGATGTGAATATAAGCATTTAGCCAGCAAATTTTCAATAACTTAATTGCTGATTACTGTATAGGTCGTACATTCTGACATGTGGCATTATGGAACTGGACGTTCACTCAAAGGATAAGGCTGCAGATATATTTTTCTTTTCTTCAACAAATCCCATGAAAAGACAGGACAAAAAACAACAAATGGCTAAAACCATCAATGTGTCTGTCTCTCAGTACTTTTTGCCTTCCCTACTGTGTCTGTGGCTCTCAGCTCCAAGCACATTGGTTCCTAATGGAGGTGTAAATCTTTAAAAACAGCTCACAGATATATAGTTTCATGTTTAACAAGCTCAGTAATTTCCTAAAACAGCTGCTTACTGTAGTTTTTACCAAACATTGTGCATCTGTTAGGGACTATTTTCAGCGGCGGATGAATCCACATATGGTGCTCTAGTGAGTGTTTGGGGCAGCAGGATGGTGTATGTGTTCATGATGAAGGAACATGTGATCCAGTGCAGCAGCGAGGCTCACTGATGGGTTTAATAGTTTCAGAAGAAGAGACATCAGGCTGTGACTTGTTAGTAGAAACTTTTTGATTGGCTCTTTTTAAAGGAATTGATGACTATAGGGAAATATTGTATTTTCCTTGAATAATATGCGGACCACCAGACCTCTTATGTGTTATCATGATGTCAAGTGCTCCCTTTGGGCAACACTTTTTTTGCCAAGCAAAGTATCTTAAAAACTGCTGACAGATCTTAAATTGCTGTTCATTTTCATCAACCCCAGAGAATGAATCCTAATATTACTGTTGATCAGACCCTTCCTCTGGTTTCACCATCAGGCCAAAATGTCCATTTACACATAAGAAACAGTAAATGGCAGGTTGCCGTGAAATTTGCCTAGGATATCATCCTCACTTAGAGGATCAACCCTTTTCATTTTGGACACTGCATGAGCCATTGTGCCTCTCCCAGGCAAAAATATGAACTTTGCTCATAATATTTTGATGTAGCAGTAAGATAAATCAATCTTTGCTGGTTTTAATGAGGCTAAGACCCGTTTTTCCTCCCACAATCCTTAGGACAGGTTTTATTATGGAGTGTGATGATTTTACCTGGGTTTTAAACTTGTTTTAAAACCCAGGTAATAGAGTAAAACAATTTTTATGCGTATATGTTTATCATGTTTACCATTACCATGTTTATCTTCTTAAGTAAAGCCAACTATCAGACAAAGGGAAACGTGCGTGAGATTTTGGTGTACAATTGAGTCTTCCAATAATAGTTATGATTCATCTCATCTGAATTTTGATTCAACTGAGCTATCAAGCTGACTGTTTTTTTACTTAATCAACCTGCACATCACTGGTGGCCTCTCCCCAGGGCTACAGATGGTAATTAATTAATGAGAAAGTAAATGTTGCTCAATAATGTTTTGTTGATTGTCGCTGTTAAATAAAAATAAAAAAGTAAAAAATAAAAATAAATAAATAAATAAAATATTGAACATGTTTTCATTCTGTGTGTCCAGGTATCCCACCTGCCAGCGGGACAGGTACCCTTCAGATGTACCTGCTGGACATAAACGACAATGCACCACATGTGTTCCCCCCTGAGGTGGAAATGTGTGAGAAGCCAGATCCTAACGCTATCAACGTCACAGCCAGTGACTCCGACCTGACCCCTAACGCTGGACCGTTCGCCTTCGAGTTGGCCATTCGTCCATCAGATGTACGCCGCAACTGGACGCTCAGTCGTGTCAATGGTCAGTATGGAACAACGTGTCTGAGTATGTCAATTTTAATCATTAATTTATTCATTCTCTTACTCTCACTGCCTGCTTAAAGGCAATAATGCATAAAAAGATCTACCTCTACCTCAGCCTTTGTCACGTCCGGAGAGTCCAAAAGGCTTTATTTACCTCATAGTAAACTGTTACTCCAGGTCCAGTAAAATATTTTAACTAGAGTGCATTTGAGACTACAGGCTTGGACTGAGTCAGACATAAATCCCAAAAAACTGCCATTTGAAATTTGACTTGGACATGACTGCAAGGAGACTGGAGTTATTTGAAACCTGACTCTGAATAGTTGATGTGAAACTTAAAAGCAAAAACATGTTTCATGTTTTTATCCAGAACAAAGCAGTAACAATAAAAAAGAAAGCTAAAGCATCCCTTATTTATTAAATGGGTTTATGCATAGACAGGACGTGGTCTTCACTTTGTAAAAATGACTGCTAACACAGTACTGAAAACTAAATGTTTAAATGCTGTGTCAGTGTAATGGTCAGCATTAGACTTACAAAAAGGCTTCCTGCACTGTTGTCATACACCACTCAAGTCTTCTTCTCAGGGGGTCCTGTGTTTAAGGTGAACCAGCAGAGATCTTAAGGTGTAGATCGCTTTGTAGCTTGAAGACTATCGCTAGATAGATAGAGGAATATTTTGAGAAATGCTATTAATACCGGATTTTAAAGAACTTAAAGATAACAATAATTAATTAATCCTAGAAGAAGGACATACAGCAAACCTCGCCGCCAAGTATGTGTCCATGTGTCACAACATGAGGGACAGCGAGTGACTCAGCCAAATGTTACACTTAACGTTTGCTGCGTGGCAGGTTAAAGCCCCCCTCCAGTGTATTTTGACATTTCTATGATATTTCATATTTTTCTGAGTCATTTCCTTACAATGTTGATTACCCACATAGTTTGCCAAATATTTTTTGCCAAATAGCTTAATTTTGTGCTCAAAGTTGCAAAAGTTGCTTAGTTGTTAAAACGGGGTTGTGACGTATGACTATAGAAATTCCATAAGTCATACGTCATTCTCCAAACTTGCGCAGGCAGGCGCTGTCATGCCTCGTTAAAAACTATCACGGCTCGTTTAGGCAGAGCATCAAACCGATAAACATCGTTGTGAGCTAGCTAACCAATATATCATGTCATTTACTTAGAACTTAGAGTAGGTATGACTCTCTGTGTCTGATTGTTGGTTTGTCTTTCTAGTTTAGTGAGCTAAGTTAACCAAGTTGTAGTTAGCCAGGTGTAGTTAGCTAGCATAGTTATTGCAAAAAGTTAGTTAACAGAGGGTTTCCTCCTCTTGGTTTAGTGTGCTCATTTTCATTATGGCATCTGTGCATGCGGTGTTGGAGGACAGATGACAGAAAACGCGTTGCACTTTCACCTGCTACCGTCTTATATACAGTCTGCAACATGCATTTTGCTGACGACCGTTTTACCAATGCATCGGCGGAGGCACCCCCCACACCCCCGCGGTAAAGTAAGCGCACCATAAAACGTAGCTGGGAGTTATCGTGTGCAGTGCGTGAAAGGACCATCGACTGTATGATTGATAACAGCTGATACGCTTCTTAAGTTTCAGTGCGCTGAGCGCTAAGGACCTCCATATTAATGAGCTACTAGTTGACAAAAACAAGCAGAGAAGCGTGGTGCCAATGCTCATTATTGAAAATTTACCAAAAGTTTTGATACAGTATATAGGTTATCATTATCAGAGTAGCTATGACTTGTGATTGTGTAGCTGCTCTTGTCACATTTTTGCCTCTTGCTTGGCCAAAGCCATGAGTGATTCTTTTATAAAACTAATTAACTTACACATCTACAAAACTCAGTACACATTTAGAAATATAACATTATACATTGAAACACACATGAACAGAGTGTGGCGGCCCCTCTGCGGGGTTCATACTGCTGTTGGTGTGCTTTCTGTCTCCATGGCTGCAGACCTGATTGACAGGGTAATCAGCGGCATGGGACACACCTGGGCCCCGTGTGCCCCATGCATATAAGCCCGGGCAGCAGTCAGTCTTGGGTTGGACCTCCTCATCTCACAGCTTCCTTTGTTTGTTTGGTTTCTTGTCTTGCACAACATCCATGCAGCACATTTTCACTCATCCACTCCGTACACTACTGACTATACAGATTCTTCCCACTAATTGGTTCGCTTATTTTCTTATAAATAAATCACTCTGTTATTTAGTTTACCTGTGTTTCCCCCGTTTTTGTCCAGTCCATGAGCCGGGCTGTGACAACAGGAAGAACATGCAAACTCTACACAGAGAAGCCCATAGTTGGATTCAAACCTGCCTCATGAATTGAAATTAATTAATGAATTATTAGGATGTAATACTCACTCACACACAGACAACACGTCATGTTAATTAATAAATATTTTTACTTTGTCAGCTAACGCTAGTTCGCTAGTGTGAATAAATGATTTGAGTGCACAACTCACCGTTTCAGCAACGCTGATAGCGTCGCTCCTCAGCTCCAGACTTCTGATACCATTTCCTCCACCGATGCATCGGTGAAACAGCCGTAAAATACATGTTGCAGACTGTGTATAAAAAGGTTGCAGGTGAAAGTGCGACATGTTTTCTGTCATCTCAAGACATCCGACCACTGATCCAACATACAGATGCCATAATGAAGAGGAATAATAATTATAAACTAAAAAATAAAATGAACACTCTCTGTTAACTAAGTTTTTGCAATAACTATGCTAGCTAACTACACCTGGCTAACTACAACTTGGTTAACTTAGCTCACTAAACTAGAAAGACAAACCAACAATCAGACACAGAGAGTCATACCTACTGTAAGTTCTAAGTAAAATATATGATAAATTGGTTAGCTAGCTGACAACGATGTTTATCGGTTTGACACTCTGACTTAAGTTTTAAGTAACGAGATATGACAGCGCCTGCGCAAGCTTCTTCTTCTTTTTTTCCGGCAGTCCTGCGCAAGTTTGGAGAATGACGTATGACTTATGGAATTACTATAGTCATACGTCACAACCCCGTTTTAGCAACTAAGCAACTTTTGCAACTTTGAGCACAAAATTAAGCTATTTGGCAAAAAATATTTGGCAAACTATGTGGGTAATCAACATTTTAAGGAAATGACTCGGTAAAATATGAAATATCATAGAAATGTCAAAATAAACTGGAGGGGGGCTATATATATATATATATATATATATATATAACAATACATATAACACTTAATCAAAAAAAGCACACTGAACTGAACGTAACTAATAAATATAATGGAGTCCTCCCTGTTAGTGTGTCCAGGATGCTTTTAAGTGGGGGTGAGATTCATCTTCCACTCCCCAAACCCGTTGACCTGAACGGCCCGGTGGATTTGCTGCACCATACTTAACATATCCTCCGGACTAAAGTTCTATACTTGGGTATAATATATATTAGATGTTCACTGAGGTCAGGAGATAGGTCCACCAAGCGTTTTTTACCAGCTGAAAACACCAGCTGCTCTTCTGGGAGCGCTAGGCTTTGCTTTGGAGGTGCAGCGTTGTTGGCTTTTTTTTGGCTTGATACATAGGCTAATATCCGTGGAGGTGATGTGCTGCAAGTAGGCTACCTAAATTTACTCAATGTAAAAATGTCACCACAAAGTAGGGTAAACCTACGTGCTCCGGCCCTTGCTCTGCATGAAGAGAAGGCTTTAACATATAGAGCAAAGGGACGGACTTACTATACGTGGGTTCATGAGATTTTGTTGGCGAGAAAGCACCTCACCGAGTAGGTTCATCGTTTCGTTCAAGAGATGGTTCGGTGTGGTGTTTGTTCCACCCCTCCTGCACTGTGATTGGACGGCTGGGTAAAAAGTGACAGTGACGAGTTTCACCCAAAGTTGAAAATGTATCAAATCTCGGCGACCGGGAAAAACACCCAGTGCCCAGCGTGGAATAGACATTTAGCGCCTCGTCACACTGCTGCCATTTTTACCATGTTGGAAATACGCGGCACTCCCATGGCAATGAACTGAATAACGACGCTGGCCTCAGGAAAAACGCTTTGGTGTACACAGGCCCATATGGTCCTAAACTCTGGAATAAGCCACTAAATCTTACCTTGAGATTAGCGCTATATTACTGAAGTTGAATTGAACTGAATCAGAATATTTACCACAGATGTGTATTCCCACGGTCAATAATGAAACTCTACACTCGACAACATGAGACTTGACTTATAACCGTCCCAAAAGTTCACTGGCAAGTAGAGGTAGATGATAATATAATCACAACAAATTTTCCTTCCACTGACTGTGAGCTGGGTTTGATGCATCACATCATGGAACTAGTCTAACCTCAGACTGATTCATCTTAGAAATAATCAGAAGGAGGAATATTGTGCTAAGAATGTCATAAACCAGAGGACTTTGGACCAGAGGACATGTGACAGTGGCGACCAGCTACAGGTGATGGTTCAAGAACCTCCACTGGCCTGCAGTGACTAACCTACCATTTTGCCTTTGTGAACTTGCCATGTTTGATTTAATTTCTAGAATACTTCAACATTTGTACAGGAAACGGTTTTCTCTATTACTGGCTATTGCTTTCATTCCATTTCCTTGATTTCATTTAGAACACTATACGAAAGAGAAATGATCCACTTTCTCCTCTTAGATTAAAGCTACATAACAAGGTAAATCTGGCCCCGTTTGATTGTAAATCAGATGTCTGGGGAACAATTGCCATTCAGTTGCCGGAGCCATTTAGAAATAGACAAGTTATTCTCTTTTTCACTACAGTTTTTCCTACCTCACAATCACTAATTGATTTTTGTGGGTTCAGGCCTGGTGTAGGGTTTGTGTAAAGTTTCTAAATCCATTTCCATTTTAGCTGGCATCTTGAAAATTAATATAGGGGAACATATTTAGAATATTTTCAGCAACTGCTGTTCAAATGTATTCTGCAAAGCAAAAACCCACAGCTGCTCCAGTGACCGCCACTAGCAGACTCTAGCAGAACTGGGCAGCTCCCAGTGTAATTGAGTGGAAGAGCATCAGTATGAAGCAGGATGAAGTCTGTAGGTGAGGAACTACTGCGCTTTCCTATCTTTCAATTTCTCTGTCTATCTAACCTTCCATCTTTCTCTTATCATACTCTAGGTGAGTACGCCCAGCTTCGACTGCGGATCGGCTCCCTGGCCAGTGGAATCTACGAGGTTCCTATCATGATCACAGACTCTGGCAACCTGCCCATGTCCAACACGTCCTACCTGAGGGTTAAGGTCTGCCAGTGTGATCACCATGGAGACTGTGTAGACATGGAGCGAATCATTGCTGCTGGACTGGGTACCGGAGCCATCATCGCCATCCTCATCTGTATCATCATACTATTAGGTGAGCCACACACACAGGTTGTTGCTGTAACACTTAGTAGACTGAACACAATATACACGATGTGTAGAAACTGAATTTGAATTGACAGGAACTATGCAAACGTTACAACCCCTTGAATTTCAGCCATGGAAAAAATAAATGTAAAAATATAAAGAAATAATAAGTGTATTTTCTGCTTTAAAGCTGACATCTGAAGCTTGCAACACTTTCCATCCACAGTTGTTGTGGCAGGCTGTATGGAAGGCCTTTGTAAAGTGTGAATCTTCTTGGCTGAAGCCTGATTGAAAGTGTAATACATGTATATATTACAATATGGATATGAATATCTTTTTGCCTACATCCATCACAGTTTACAGACCTCCCTTTGATAACAACTATTGGATGGATTGGCATACAGTTCTGTGGTACAAGAGGGTACATACACAAGGCACAAGGGGCAGTAGTGGGGTTTGGGGTAACAGTCACATTTTGTCCGTTAATTACCACAGGGAAACAAGTATAATTTTACTCCATCTATTATTTACATTTAAAGGTAAAGAAATAACCACTTTTGTTCCAGTTACTCTTAGTGAAGCTTGTTTGGTAAAGCATAGGTTTGCCATGGCAGAGATCCCAGGCTCTAATCCCGTGAGTGTCAAGCCGGTTGCAGTATTTCATGAATTATGTACTTGTTAACAAGTAGCACTTCATTTTGAGCTGCGTCCTCACCATATTGCTGAAAGGTGAGTGTAGTGTTGAGTGGACAAACAGGAACTTGTGGTCTGACTTGTTTAGAGTAAATTAAATGTTTTGATTAGACAGTTTGAATAAAAGCACCTTGGCCAACTGGGCTTTTTTGAAAACAGGCCCAGTGAGAGAGCTTTGCAGGCTGAGCTGTGGCAGAAAAATTATTAGTGCAGCAGGCAACATTTGAGACTAGAGAAGCCTTATTGAAATGGAATCTACACTATATTTTAATAACTGCAAATTTCACTGGAAATTGTAACTGCACCTCATGTTGTACAATTAGAAATGTACAAAACTTTCAAATAATTTTTCATGGCCATTTTTGAGCACATATTGCAGGAGGGTGATCCAACAGTACCTACAAAAGGCAAATGGAACAAAAGAAAATAAATTACAGCTTCAAGCAGCAATACTGTACAGTAAGGGCTGCAGTTTCTTAGTATGGATGGACTATTCTTTACACTTTTAATTAGTAATTACATTATGACTTAATTACTTGCTAAATTATTTATGCAGCATTGTTAATTTCCTATATCCCTTATACAGCTGGTATAACTAAACCATTTCAGTGTAGGACTAGAAGAAATTTGGTTTGAAAGGAGTTGTTTAAGATTCAGTTAAAGTACAAGAGCTGCAAGGAGTTATCATTTCATGGGCTCAACATTTAAACAACAGTTAGTTTGTGTTTCCATGTTGAGTCTGTAGCTTTTAGAAATATCTTGATGTGGCAGCAATTGTCATTGTTGTTGTTAAAGGAAATGAACTTGAACTTGAAATGATATTTAAAATGGAAGTGTTGAAAGGGGATAAGTTTCACTTTAGGTGTAGTTGCTTAATAAAGTGTCACTTTAAGTTTGAGCATGTTAGTGGAAGCGTGAGTTGTTGTGAAAGCGCTGATGAAGGGGTCAGGATTCTGATTAGGAGTAAGTGTGACATTATTTGAAATGTAGAGTTAGGTGGAATAGCTGAATAATGTTTCTTTATTGATCTTTTGTGAATTTCCAGTTCAAATGTTTTCAAAACAAAATGTTGCAATGGCACCAGCATTAGAGACTAACACCTGTAACATCTTGGGCAGTTTGATCATGGAATAGCAGTTTGTGAAGAGGACAGAAGGAAGAAGAATGGAAAAGGACAGAGGCAGCGGAAGTAATAGTCACATAAAGACAGAAGAGTTAGTTTTATGCTCTATATGTGGCACGTTGACCACGCTATGGAATGAGGCCAATTCTGGAGTCCGGCAGAAGCAGTGGTCTTGTTATATTAAATAGACTAGATATGTTGTCATGTTGAAAGGCTGTGAGGCTGCAAGAAGCCAGTCTTTGATGTTGTTTCACAGAAAAATGTTAGTAATGGTGACAAGCCATTTTTCAAATCGTCTCTGTGGGGTTGGAATTGTCCTCACTTACAATTTCACTGAGCGTCCTAATATATTTTGGGCCTTGCAGGTACAGCAGTGTGGGTTTACAAACATGCACATACACACCCTTAGCTCCTCTGTCTCATAAAACTTTAGATATGAGAAGATTAATACGATCAAAAGGAGAAAGATTCGCAAGTTTTTAAACCCACCAGTTGTGGCCTCAGTTGTGTGTTTCTGTCATTCCTTAAAATACAGCTCTTATATGAGGGGATTTCAGTGGTTGTTTGGTTCTACAAGGTAGGCTGAGCAGATAACAGAGGCTTTGCAGTGACATAAATCTTGAATTAATTATAAGGAAACAGGTCTCCTGGAAAACAGGCTGATAATTGAACATGTCTGAAAGCAGAACCAGAAAAACACAGATATAGTAGCATAGCGAGTAGAGGGTTGCAATGTAGCTGTAAAAACAACATTTAATGAGGTAGCTGTGTATCCAAATGTTGAGAAGTTTAAGAATGTAGAGATGTATTTGCCATCACACAGTAAGAGCTGTGGCAGCTAGTGGTATTTTAGAGCAGTGGTTTCCGGTCTTTTGGGCTTGTCATCTCTTAAAACGAAGCAAAGTCTACTTGCGACCCCTTGTTACAGTTTATGGCCTTAGTGTGGATTGGGGTTTAGCGCCAATGGATTAAAGGTTAGGTCTTATTTCTAACAAACTAGATGACGACTCAGAGATTTTTTATTATTATTATTATTATTATTATTATTGTTATTCCCTCTTCTTCTTCGTATGCATTCAACGTAGAGACCAGCATCTACACTGCCAGAATTATCCAAGAAGAAGAACAACAACGTTGTGACAAAACACGCTCTGTAGACCCATTTGTCTGTTTTGGGCTACTGTAGAAACATGGCTTCGCAACATGGCAACCTCCATGTAAGGGGGACCCTTACATGGTGGCTATGTTGATAGAAATGGCTCATACTCAGGTAATAAAAACATAACGGTTTATATGTAAGGTCTTTATACGCCACTGAAAACATTTATGTATATTCTATTGCATTTCTGTCAATAAATCCTCAGAAATATTACACACTGAATCAGACCACACTGTTTTGAATTTGGAGAGGCATATATGGAGGTAAATCAATGTCAATATCATTGTAATACACAGACTATGAATCACAAATGTTACAAATATGTTATCTACAAATAGATTTGAAATCCACAAACTTTCCATGATCCACAAATATAAACGCGATCTACAAATAGATACAAAATCCACAAACAAACGCAGAGTTTTGTAATATATATATATCTCACTTATAGTCTGCGCATTTACAATGATATCGACAGCGATTTAACTCCATAGGTATGTTTCTGGTCAATGTGTCAGGCACAGGTTGATCTCTATACTATACTATGTACATAAATTTCCACTTTACATTATTTCTAATTATTACTGCCCATTTTGGCCTTTGTATGAGATTCCCTCGATTATCGTGGCCAATTTTTTTTAGCTTTGTGTGCAAGACGACTAATAGCTAGACTGTTGTGAAACTAGCTGTGAAATGTCATGGTCTCCAGACTGTTTACTTTGATCCTGTGACTTATTAGTGTCACAGGATCACAGAACAGAAAAATTGTCAGTCCAGTGTTCTTCCTTCCTATGGTGAGTTGTGTCATCAACTCATCCTATTGTGCTGTGATTGGCTAGTTTGTTACTACAACACATCCTTGTTGGATGCTAGCTTCACTAGTTTTTCACATATATAAATAGATTTTAATCCTTGTATCTACAGTGGGGATGCATACTGTCAAAATAGATTATTTATATCTAGAACTCCCCAGGCAAAAAAAGTTTTGCTGCGGAACATTTGGGAGTGTATGATGCTAGTCAGGTTAGCCAAGTTATTCAGGCTTCTGTACTGTTGCTGCCTCTGAATGGCAAACTCAAATTAGAGACCAGAGCTGGAGGATTGCCCCGTGATATTTAGATCCACTGTATGGGTAGAAAACAATTAGTGTCAAACCATAAGTGGACATTGTTCAACTGAAGTCGGAGATGTCTGCGGAAACATATTCGGGTCTCACCCGAATATGTTGATTAGTGAAACAAGACTGGAAGCCTCGCTTCATGTCTGTGAAGGTTCTCAGTCATCCAGGTCATAGTTATCCAACGAAGGTTGAGGTCAAGGGTACTAGAATACCCTACTGGGATACTAGAAGACGTTTCGTCCCTAATCCAAGAGACTTCTTCAGTTCTGACTGACTGGTAGGGAAACTCATCTATTTGACCTCTGTGGGATCGTTAGCTAGGATCGTCGATGCCGCTGGTTTGTTATTGCTCCTAGCTGTGGTAACGACAGCCGTCATGGTCTTTAGAACCACCCGTGGCCAAATCTGAACAACCATCGTTGGTATCTTCACCTGAGGCCAAGAGGAAATGCTTTTTCAGTTTCCTGGGAAATGATGAAAGGACAGCATTGTAAGTGGGGGATAAGTGGTGGCGTAGACCCCCTCCTCTGTTCAGTGATGGCTTCTTAACCCAGGTGTAAATGGCTTCCTGGACACCTCTTTCAAACCATCCATCTTCTCTGTCTAAAATGTGCACCTGGTGATCCTCAAACGAGTGTCCTCTGTCCTTCAGATGTAGGTAAACTGCTGATGCTTGACCTGAGGAGTTGGCCCTTCTGTGTTGAGCCATGCGTTTGTGTAGTGGTTGTTTGGTTTCCCCAATGTACAGGTCTGTGTATTCTTCACTGCACTGGATCGCATTAGATTGCTTTTCTTGTTTTTGGGTGTGCGGTCTTTGGGGTGTACCAGTATCTTAGCGTGTTCTTGGGTTTAAAAAACACAGGGATGTGGTGATTGTTGAAAATTCTCTGATACTCCAGACACATGGAATCACAATGTTGTTGCGTTTGACCTTCTTCTCCTCATCCCCTGTAGTGTTGGTCTTCCTGGATTTTGTGGCTGTTTTCACAAAGGTCAATTTAGGGTTTTCACAGGCTGTAAGTGCCCCCTTCAGGTGGTTCTATTCCTTCTCTCTGGCTTCTGCACTTGTTGGTATGTGGTCTGCTCTGTGGTGCAGGGTTCTGATGACTCCTAACTTGTGTTCCAGTGGGTGGTGGGAATCAAAAAAGTAAGTATTTGTCCGTGTGTGTGGGTTTCCTGCAAACCTCAATTTGCAGGCTTCTGTCCTCTTCGATGTGTACAGCACAGTCCATGAACGCCAAACTGTTGTTGTGGGCGTCTTCTCGTGTGAACTTGATGTTTCTACCCACGGAGTTGATGTGTTCTTTGAAAGCTTGCACTTCCTGGGTTTTAATTTTGACCACATACGTGTGTGTTATCCACATACCTGTACCAGTAGTTCGGTGCTGTTCCTCTGAAGGAGTTGAGGGCTTTTCCCTCCACTTCTTCCATGAAGATGTTAGACACAATGGGTGACACTGTCTGTAGAATCCTCCTTTGTACTGGAAATAGGTGGTGTTTAGACAGAGGTCGAGTAATTTACAGATCTGGTCAGGGCTGAGGCTAGTTCTGTTGTCCAGGTTGTTGTCGTGTAGTAGCCGTTTACTTACGGATTCTATTGCCTCCATGGTGGTGATGCAGGTGAACAAAGAGATCACATCATAGGACACCATGGTTTCATCTGGGTCCAGTTTCAGTCCTCGAACTTTGTTTACAAAGTCAATGGAGTTTTGGATGTGGTGGGATGTGTTACCAACCAAAGGGGCTAAGATGGTAGATTTGTGTTTGGCAGTGTTGTAGGAGACCCAGTTGATGCTGCTGATAATAAGCCTGAGTGGGGCTCCTTCTTTGTGTATCTTAGGTATTCCATATATGCAAGGAATGGCTTCTCCAGGATACAAACGGTAATACTGTTCCCGGGTGATGGAGTTTTCTTTCTGAAGTTGTTGTAGACATTCTATGGCCTTCTTCTTGTACCTGCTGGTTGGGTACCGCCTCAGTGTCTCATATGTGTTTGTGTCCATTAGTAGTGTGTTGACTTTGTCCTGGTAGTCCACTGTGTTAAGGACTACCGTGCATCTTCCTTTGTCCGCAGGTAAGATGGTTATGTTTTGATCCTTGCTCAGTGATGTCACAGCTCTCCTTTCTTGGATGGTGAGGTTGGAAGGGGGGGCCTTCACATTAGAAAGGGCTGCCGATACCTTTAGCCTGAGCTGTTCTGCTTCTGTTTCTGTTAATGGCCGATTCTGTAGCTGTGATGAGGTCCACTATAGGTAGTTGCTGTGGTGTGACGGTAAAGTTTAATCCTTTGGCCAAAACGTCTTGTTCTGGTTGGGTGAGTTCCCTATCTGACAGACACCCATCTGTTATCCGTTTCCCTTGTTGTGGGGTTGTCGTCCTTACTCCTCCAAGACAATTCTCCTGTTTTGTTTGCGTTGCCGGCTCTTGCCTGTAGGTTTTGGAATTTTTGGATCTGTCTTTTCTTGCTCTTGTTGTGTTGAGATAGCTGTGCTTTCTTGATGAAATCCATGACCTTTTCCAGTACTGTACTAGGCAGATGTGTTTCCAGTTTTTTGTGTAAGTTGCCCGATTCCTTAATCAGGGCTTCAGTGGTGAAATGGGTCTGTCTCACTCTCTCATTCAGAAGCTGGTGTTGTGCTTTCTCTAAGATTATACCGGCTCTGTGTCCTTTCACTGTGGAGCGTAAGTGTAGGCTGCTGGGTATGATTTTGTGTTGTCGGCATCTCAGGTTAAATCTTAGGTGGTTTCTGTAGTCTGCAATTTTCCTGGCTATCCTTTCATACTCAATACCAATCTGAGGGTGTTCATCCCAAAATGACTAGCAAGATGTCTGAAGGACTGCAATGTGTGCATATCAGTCAACCCGTTAGGCCTTCCCTGTTTAAACCAGCATAAGATGCAGATTATCAGTGTGTATCCTTTCACAATAATTCTTATTGTCAGGTAATTATACTTTTTTAACTGTTCAGTAAGAATGGCCAATGAGCCCCTAAATGTTTAGATTTTTCAAAATAAATGACAAAAATGTTATCATCTACATGTTTTTGTTTTCCCTGCTGTAACGAAAATGTACTGAACAGTGACCACAAATCCAAGGTACATACCGACCCGTGAATTTTGCGTACTTTTACCCCCCTACTAGCCCGACACAGCACTGCAGGGCGGGGCTTGAGGCAACCCTCCCCTCTCATGAACATGAATTTTCTCTTTTATTAACCTGTGTCCTCATCTTCTTGTCACACTTTGTCTGCAGTGCTGGTGCTGCTGTTTGTGATGTGGATGAAGAGGCGGGATAAGGAACGTCAGGCCAAGCAGCTCCTCATTGACCCAGAGGACGACGTCCGAGACAACATCCTCAAATACGACGAGGAGGGAGGAGGAGAGGAGGACCAGGTACACGTGCGCACACTATAAAGAATTATAAAAAAAACTATTAAAAAGTCCAAGAAGCCATTTGCACTAATCACTCAATCGATGTTTCTGTCTCTACTATTATTGTGTTGGTATGTTATTTCTGATAAGCTGAGCTGACTGTAGGTTAATGTTACATTACCTGTGATTGGTGGTTTTGACTCTAGGTTTAAATCGGCCTCCAGCTGCACTTATGTTTATCAATACTAAATATATGCACATCCTCTTAACAATTCTTGCCTCCTTCCGCACGCACACTCATACACACATATTCTCAGAAACGAACCATAAAAGGCACAAAATGTTGCCACACAGTCACATACTCTGCCTCTCTACAGTTTTCAATCATCTGTCCTCCAGCTAAGATTAAGTGTACTACAAAAGAGGACCTCGAACAGGATTAATTGCTTTCTGTTGGAGAACAATTTCCTGTGTCCCTCCACACAACTCCTCCACTGGTGCCAAGCACATAAGCTGCTCCGCACCGATGCTGGGAAAAATGTTTAACCCTCATTTGCCCGGTCAACAAGACTGAGAACATGCTTTACTGTAAAAGGAAGGGAGTTAACACTGTCTATGTACACAATGTACAACACACACACTGGCAAACATCCACTTACAGCTAAGATAAGAGATATGAGAAGCTTTATTTATCCCTCACTAGGGAAATTCACTTGTTACAACAGATAAGAAAATACACAAAAAAATAGAATAGAATAATACAGAATATAATAGAAATAGAGTTATATGCACACCTTTTATATACAGATGTGATTGATATTGAATATTGCACAGGTCACAGCAGGAGGTAATTGCACACTGTAGAAGTAAATATAATTGCACAGGACAAAATATATACAGCAGTGTAGTTTGCCGTTAATGTAGGCTATAAACAATTGGGGGATTCATCATCATTTCACTGTTTGCTCGCTGTTGCACTGAAAATGAACAAAATTGCTTTTTATATAACATTTTATACAGACATGCATGGTCCCCAGAGAGTGGATCCTCATTGGTTGATCCCCTGACATTTTGTTTAGCGCCCTGAGCAGGTCATAGGTTTCATTTACCAGAGGGATCGGCAGAAAACTGTGTACAAACATTCATGGCACCTGGAAAAAAATACCATTTCTCTAATTTGAACATTTGGTTTTGATTATTGAATTAATAATAATTAAGAAATAAGAAAAGCTATTGCACACCACTTCAAATAACAATACACATAAAATGAACCCTTAAGCTTTGGATAAATTGCAGTCAGTCCCCATGCTAAGCATGACAAATACACGCACACAAACATACAGTACACATACACTTATTACCTCAATTCATAGCAATTGTTCCCTCGCTTCTACACCTCACCTTTAATTAATACTTCTTTACCTCAGATGCTTGTTAAAGGTAACATAATGCAGTGGCGTGGACAGTTTGGTTGTCCTGGAGCAGAGTATGGCTGGTGATATTTTGATTGGTGGAGAGGAAAATAATGCTGCATTTTAGAGCACAAGAGCAGGCAGAGGCTGTGCATGTGTTGTTGTTGATAGCAGTGATCTTGCAGGATCTTGTCATATCACACTGTGAGATGATTCTGATAATATTTTGGTGTCAGACAGCATGGGAAAATACATGAAAGCAGAGACATGTCTTCAGCTTGCATCACCCATGTGCACTGCTCAGGCACTGTGCAGCAAACTTTGCTACTGTTTTTTTTTCTAAACTTTATTAAAAAGCATAACATATTTACATGCCACTGTTATGTATGTGTATATATCTATGGGGACTTATCAGTGCCAATAATCAGTGTATTATCATGTAGTATCCCAGTTTGTTGGATTGTAGAGGTGGGTTATAGCAGCAGCCACAATGTGAGAATGTAATATATCTAATGTTAGCTAGGTTGTTGCTTAGCAAACTGTGGCTACAGTTGCTGCTATGAAGTTAACGTGAAGCAAAAATGCAAAGTGGATAAGACAGTCCCAGAGCAGCACACCAGCTCCAGACAGTGATAGTCACGACTGTCCTGCTGCTATAGTTAACATCACAACAACAACATGTCTTGGTGAACTAGAAAGCTGAATGTCTGTGGGTGAGTCATTTAACGTTACCTGACTGGAATTGTTTTTTCCACGTGTTTCCCATTTAGTGAGCCAGGGCTGTGTACAAACACCAGATTTTTTTCAGCGTGCCTATTCCCAAAAGACTCAACACACACTCACTTACACACAAACTATGGAGTCCTGTGAGCTACTAGGTTTCTAACCTATCAAAAATCAATAATTGTAGGCGCCCAATAATTTTGTTGTGTTTAGCTTTTCAAATAGTAAATGTTACCAGACAGTTATGTCTGTGCAGGGTTTTCAAATTATTTTGCATGTACAAGTGTCTGACCATGAACAATGAACTATAAAATAGTTCAATGAAATTAATTGTAATTAATGACTTCCTGGAAGGACATAGGCTACCATTAAAAAGTTCAAAACTTTCCAAACAAGGCATTTCATAGAGAAGTTGAAGGGTACCTTCGGCATCGAACATGGATTTCTCAAAGTGTCGGTATTTGACGTCTTGAGATGAGACCTGAGATGCCATCAGTCTAGCTGGTCCTTGTATAGAAATACTGTACATGAAGAAGCACACAGCATTTCCTTTCTTCCTGCCAGGTCATTGCAGGGCTCTCAGCCACTCTTCAGTGAAAAGTATTCTGCTGGCCGGCCATTATTGTGAACAAAGCCCAAGGTCAGTCCTCAGTGTGCTGTTATTGTCCTGAAACGGCAGCTTTGGGCAATTTCCCTGGAGACCAGAGAGCACTAAATGGTTGCTGTGGTGACTCAGACAATGCCATTCAACATGAACAGATCAGAGGCCTTGACACATACTTCCCCTTTGCCCGCTGACTCTGCTGATGTTGTGTAAGAGAAGGTGAAAGAGGGACTGTGCTTCTCGAAGTGGATGCTAATTACATTAGCATTAGAGTCTGGTTCATTCCTCCCTGAGGACGGATGATGTTGGAGAAACGGTAGACGTTGCATCAGATGAGCTTGTGGTGCTCGTTTGAAATTCTCACTACATCAACTGTTAAGTACAGCTGGAACATCGAGGTAGTGCTAGGTCAATTTACTATAAGTGTATGTATGTTCTTCTCCTTCCTGATGAAGATAGCTACTTATTGAATGAGTCAAGTTCATTATGCTAGAGGCATGCAGTGCACTCAGCATTTATTATGCATTTATAGGTAAGTTTGTTAGGGCTTGGTAATAAAGTTCAAGCCAAGAACTCATTTTTGTGTGAATTTACAGCAGCCCATATATTCTGCCGAGGTCACATGATGTCTGTTTTTAAGGAGGGTTAGGTAGTAAGTAAGTGAGTCTATTACAGCCTGCACATCATTGCATTATAAATCAAATCAGTCTTGGTATTATGCATTTCAAACAACGTACAGCTGGGATTTCACCATACTATGTTGCAGCAACAGGTCACCGTCTTCTCATTTATGTGATGCTTTACTTGATTTCTGTGCACTAGAGCCTGACTGATTTTGGAACTTTAAGACTGATACCAAATTTGATATTTGAGTATTTTTAAATTTGACATTCCAATATATTGGCCGATATTCTTTTTATTTCTTTTTTACAGAAACACAAAACATAAACAGAGATTATCCCTAAAATGTGTTATGTGTAGTTATGAAACCTCACTAAGATAACATGACATAATGCAGTTTAAAAAGAGACTTTTTATTGTTAGAAATAGTACTTTTCACAGTTAAATGAATGAGCAGGGTCATCCATACTTTACTTTCAAGATTGTCACAATGCTGTGGTGGTTCAGGGAAAGGGTTAAGGTTTAAAGATGATTAAAGAGACGGCAGAAAGTAGAGCAAAAAACCTATAAGCATATAAGCATATCAGGTTCTCTTTCGTTCTACATTGTCTACGTTGACAATGTCCAATTAGGAGTTTTCCAGCAGACACAGGGAGAATGGGGAAGTGGTTTATATCACCCAATAAAAGTTATAGAATTTTGTAAAGGAAAAATCACATTAAGTCACAATATAGTCATAGATTACAACAACCTGTTGTGATGTGCGTTCCCCCAATAAGGCAACTTTAGGACTGCAAATGAAAATGTGTTTTTCAGCTATGCTAGTAGCCTGGCACTAGGTAATGTGTGTCTGTTGTTTGGTCAGTCACTCGGTCCACCACTTTGTTCCAGACTGAAATATCTTGACAATTATGAGACAGATCCCTTGAAATGTTGGTTCGGATAATAAATCCAACTGGGTTTGGTGATCATCATGTCAACATGTGTCCAGTACTTTGGTTCATGAGCAAATACCTCAAAAAACAATGCCATTCCCATCAGCCTCCTTGTGTTTAGTGCTAATTAGCTAAAGCTAAAATGAAAAATTAAGATGGTGAACATCGTAAATATGTCCTACACATCAGCATGCTCACCAGGCCTAAGTGCCTAAATAAAGCCTTGTGGAGCTGTAGACTCTTAATCACGACAATTGATGCTTTTCAGTCCAGCTGCACTGGAAACCAGACTTCCTCCTGACTATTCTCTGAGTTCTGGGGCCTCATTTCATACTTAAGGGTCTGAGGATGGAGGGCTTGCTGTACGGATTTTAAAGCCTCTTGAGGCAGATTTGTGATTCGTGATATGGGGCTATATAAAAATAATTAACTTGACTTACTGTAATACTAACTTGTGAATGTGTGGTTATGTGTGTGTGTTTAGGACTACGATCTGAGTCAGCTGCAGCAGCCTGATGCCCTGGAGCCAGAGTGTGTCAAGGTGGGGATCAGACGCCTCGATGAGAGGCCCCTCCATCATGACCACCAGTACCCTGTCCGCTCTGCAGCCCCCCACCCAGGAGACATAGGAGACTTCATCCACGAGGTACAACACACAGGCTCTGTTTGCGTTGGACAAATACATCTGGGATCCTCCAATCATGCGATGCCTTTTACCATTTAAAACATCTTTGTGTAAAGTGTGACCACGGCACAGGACAGTGTCCCGTCCTTACTAACTGACACCCAATCTGTTTGCCCAGATTAAATTCTGGTGTCAGGCACATGCACTTCTCAGCACACAGGAAGTGATGAATCACAACTTGAGTGAAATACAAACTGTCTGTTCGACAGCAGAAAGCAAACACTGTCCAGAAAAAGCTGGATTTGTCAATGTTAGACCTTTTACTTCTCTCATCCCTTTTCTATCCTTTTGTATGAAGCATCAAAGGCCGGCCGAGGTGTGTGCAGTTTACCTCATCACCTTACAGGATTTAGGGATATTGAAGTTCAAACTGTCTTTTCAAATAGAGCTGCTTAGTATTGGCCTCAGTTGTATGAGTGATATGTGATGATGTGTGGTTGGAAGGGACACTTGTTTAAGAAACAGACTGTAGCGAGAGAGAGAGAGAGAGAGAGAGAGAGAGAGAGAGAGAGAGAGAGAGAGAGAGAGAGAGAGAGAGAGTACAGTGTCTGTGTGATCAGGATTAGCTGGCCTCACACTGGCCACAGCCTGACCACCTAACTGTAAATCTACTGAGTTTAGATCTAACTGACAGTTCGGGGTTTGGGGAGCACTGTCACTTTGTTCCATTTTCTTATACTATATACACGTAGTATTTCCTATTTTTGTTGGAGCACATAGCATAGCATACAGGACATTAGTACCGTATGCTATTTTGTACCAAAGAATTGATGTGAAAACTTAAAGCTGCTTTTATGTTTTTTTTGCCAAACATATCAGCCACAGTAGCATGTTCACCAGCTACTCGTTGTCTTTATCTGTGTGCTGTTTGGTGCTGGACAAATACAGGTAGCGGAAAGTGGGTTCATCAGAGATTTAAAAAAAGAAAACAGCGACCTGCTGCTGCTGGAAATGAGTTTGATGAATGACTGAACCAAAACAACTAGCTTAAAGATGCTACAGCGCTCCGTAAGGAGGAGGGGAACTGCAGAGTTGGGGTTAATGTGGGTACACCTTTCACATCTCACATACATAGAAATATCCTTAGAAAAAGCAAACACAGTCTCTGACTTCTACCCAACTGTTTAGTTCAGATTAGAACCAAGAAAGGAATGGGGGTATTCGGTTAAGGCTGTGGCGGTGGGGACTGCAGGGCATGCCGAAAAAAACGCAGCGATCTGCGGTAAAAAAAAGTTGAAACAGAATCAACTTCTTAAGAAAACGCAATGTGACATCAGGCTGCAGTGGCCAATGTGGAGATCAGACCGGTCAAACTGCTCCACAGTCAACCTGAAATATCACTGGAAACGACCGCTATGCAGGCGACTTCATAGACCAAATGGTGAATCTCTCCCAGCTGTGTCCTCGCTTGGTTTATTTTGTGTACCCAACTTCAATGTCTGTGTCTCAGAGAGAGAGTGAGAGAGAGAGAGAGAGAGCGCGAGAGCAGTGGTGGTCGAGCAAGCTAGAGAGTGAATGAAGAAATGGAGCAGTGTAGTGTTGATGGAGTGAATTGCAGAGATCTATAGAGGTCTCTCCTCAGAGGGATTCCTGGTGTTACACTCAATTTTACACATGAAAGATGACAGAAGTAGTAATGTGAGAAAATGAGACAAGAGAAGTTCAAAGACTGCCCACTTCCACGCCTCCACACACCTGGCCACTTACTGCGTAATGCGAGGAGTTTGTCGGATTCTCTGTTTAGGAAAGTTCATGACCAAAACTGACTACACTGTCTGGACTACATTGTAATGTTTAAAAGTCTAGTACTGCTTCCATATTCTTTGTGTGTGCGAGATGAGTGTGTGTGCGTCTTTTGGCCGGGCTGCATAAAGACATCTGCCGTGCGGAGCTATGAATAATGAGCAGGAGCTGTCAGACATGGCAAGCTGATCGAGACAGCTTAATCTGGCAGACATGACAAGCTGATGCTTCTCGTCCTGCCTCTCCTCTCTCTCTCTCTGCGTTAATTCTCTCCTCCCATTGACTTTCAGAGTGACAGGAGTGTCTCGAGTCAGACGGCAGACGTGGCCCACAAAACATTTCCACAGATGATCAGATTTGCAGCTTTCATTTCTACCATTCAGCGGCAGTTGGAAGCAAAAAATACTGTTAGTTTGGGAACATTTTTTAGATGTTAATTTCAGATGGTACTTTTATTCTACACTTCAAATAAACTGTGTATGTGTCTAAAGCATGTGTGTGTGCAGGAGGGGGGTGGTGGTTTTTAAGTTCAGGCTACGCTGGGTAATCTGCTGAATCTCCTCCTGGAGATCGAGGCAGCATCTGTCCAGCCTGACCCAAATCCTCATCTCGTCTACGCTGCTCCATAATCCCTCCTTCTCCCCCAGCACGCCCTACTGTCCATCTCAATACACACACAAAAAACACAGCCTTTCTATTTAACACTCCCTCCCCCTTGCTGTCATCCCACTCTTGTGCCTGTTCTGTAGGGGCCAAAATGGGACTCTGCTCCTTTTAGATGGTCTGAATGGGTCAGTAAGGGTCATCAGACATGGTTTCAGGGGTTTGACATGGGTGTTACGCTACTCTGCTTTGGTGTGAAATCATGAACACCGGTTTCTATAATACCCTATATAGTTACTATAGAAATATTATAGGATTACTGTAATCCTGCACTAGATATCGTCAGAGTCTTGTAGCTCTCTCAACCATAAATTCTGCTTTTCTTAGTCTCAGAGGCACTCTGTGGGCTGTTGCCCCGTCATGTGGAAAATCATGGCAGGCTCCATTTTTAAGGAAAGTTGACAGCTCTGCGTAGAAAATACAACATTCTCTGGTTTAGAGGTGATGTATGGATCCAAAGATTAAACCTATCTGGTATGAGTCTGGTCTGAATGTGCATTGTCTCTATATCACATCAATCCCAGGTTTTGTGTGTGAGGGTTTTATCAGTAATATTACTCCCCTGCCTCAGCCACCACTGATAAAGTGCCAAGTAACAAATGGAATCCCCAGCTGATCCGCTGGTGATGTGTAGTCACCGGCAGTAACCAACAGCAGACTATGGTACTGGGCACCTGTAGTTAATCTATCATAATGTATGCATGTGATACAGGATCTGAAGGGCATGGTTAAAATAATAAAAAAGATCCATATTTGGCCAGTCTTTTCATTTGCTTACCTTCCTGTCTCCTCTATTTTTATTTCCAGTCAAACCCGATTGATAATAGACCACCAGTCCTTATTCCATAAATACAGCAGACTAGTTGTTTTCACCATGGAGCTAGACAAGGATGCCCTCTCATGTCACTATTATTAATCTTCCTGTCTCTTCCATTTTTCTTTCCAGGGCCTGAAGGCAGCAGACAACGACCCCACCGCCCCCCCCTATGACTCCCTGCTGGTGTTTGACTATGAGGGCAGCGGCTCCACTGCTGGCTCCCTCAGCTCCCTGCACTCCTCCTCAAGCTGCGGAGACCAGGACTACGACTACCTTGGCGACTGGGGGCCACGCTTCCGCAAGCTGGCCGACCTGTATGGCGGAGGGGATGATTAGCACCCAAAACCCCCACCAACAACAACCACCCTCCCAACCCCATGCTTGCTCCAAGGCTCAGGTGGTGGGTGGGGTTAAAGAAAGAGGATATGGGGTAAACATGGGGTATGGATCGGCACTTCTGTATTACTACGGGACAGCTTGTAAAGAGACTTGCTGCCCCTTGACGACGGTTGATGACACTAGGGACCATTCTGACTCCTAGCCTAGCAAGGCCTGGCAACAGCTAGCATTCAGGCTAATGGACATTATCATCTGAGCGTTAGCCCCTGTGCTAACAAATGTGAGCAGCCAGAACAGTGCGCTCAGTGGGGATGTCTCGTTGATGGTTAAGAGCTACGACAGCCATGCTACAGACGCTCATTTACACTTGAATCTCACAGTACAGGAGCACTGGGGTCAAACGTGCCTTTTTGTACATTCTTTTGATTGTGTTCAGTCTCGATTCTGTACGTTGCTTTAAAGCTCCCGGTGTTTTGCAACGGCAACTGGAGGAGCACTTCGCCATGATAATGAGTGCTTGTGAAAGTATGTGTGTGTGTGTGGGTTTCACCTCATTACCTGTATGTGTGTGTGATTGTGTGTGTGAGTCATTTCCACAGAGACACTGGATGGACACTCTAAAGGGCAAAGACTACTAAGAGATGCCTTGGATGATCCTACCAGCAAAAAACATGGCTTTACTGTACAGCTCTGGGTGTTAAGGTTTTCTTTTTTCCATCGAATTCAGTCCAAAAATTATAATTACTCTCCCAACGGTCTCCAAGTTTTGTCTGTTACACACAGTCCTTTACTGATGCCTGAAGTGGTATTATCCCTCACCAGAATCACAGCTGAGGCAATGGACCACCTCTCTCTGTGATACATTTGTCTCGTGGTCTCCGTGGCTTTTTGAAGTGCATGTCTGTGTGCATAAACCGCAGGCTGATTTCACTGCATTGCTCTGGTATTAATGTGACTGCCCGTGTTAACAAAGCCAGCTGAGATCAGAACGTTTTCATTTCCTCTCTGCTCCCCCACACTGTTTTTTCTCTGCAAACTCTGATCATTCCACATCACATCACGTCAAAGCTTTGATTGAATAGCTATAAAGAATGCCTGCCTCCCCTGGCTTTCAACATTCTTAGATAGTTGAGGACATTTAGTGCCACAATGAACTTAAATTATTTGATGCGGGAGATTTTTTACAAGCAGAAATTGTTATTTGTAGTGCAGTTTAAATATTGTGGTTATGTCCTTGCTGCCCTTTAAGAAATTGGAACTTAAAGTGGGATTTAGTTTGGCTTACATGCGGGATGACAAAATACTGCCACAAACTGGTGAAAAACACGATAATAAAATATAATTTCCATGTACGTGTTGGTGCAGATGGAGGAAAACAGAAAGCAAAAACAACAAAAAAGAATAAAGGCCACAAGCAAAAAAAAAAGTTAATCTAAAAACATTTGGAGCACGTTTGGTTGCAGAGCAACAGTAAGATCTATGCAATGACAAATAAATACAGATTCCCATCATGAAGAGGATAAAATAAGTAGTGAAATTTGTAATGACTACGACTGAGAGAGCGAGGTTGAGCAGACATGTTTGTATTTACAAATGAAAATGTATGTTTGATGAACTGCTTGTGAATGGAATATAAAGTGACTGACAGGTGGCTAAGTCAGCTGCTTAAAATGACCAGTGCCGCACCTTTGGCCTGCATTGTCTGGATCTGCAGCAGAACGGTACAAGGGTGAAAGACCAGAATGTGAAACAGCCAGAAAAGCCATTAACCAAACTGCTCGCTCTACTTCTGCAAATACATATTTCTCTATAGGATTTCAGGAATTAAGTTGAATAAGTTAAGGAGATAAGTGGGTAAGTGTTGGACCAGTTTGGTCGAGAGCCAGTTATTTTGAAAACTTCTGGCCAGATTTTCATGACATTTTACATGCATATTCATGGTCCGTTGTGATAGACAAAATAGAAATTTAAAGGTACAGAAAACATAGAATCACATTTTTTGTATATTATACATTATACTAACATGGCAGACCGTGGGAGGTAATGGGAATCTCACAGCCATAAATGGTTTGAGCTAAAGGAGAAGGACTGGAACTGAACATCAACAATAAAACCACATGGGAAGTTTGTTGGAACTGTGATACACCTGAGTAGCAGACCGACTAAAGCTTCAGCTACACCAAAAAACATGAATACTTCTCATGAATGACAAAACAAGGTCTGCATTTGTTGGTTTGTATTTATGGGAGCATTGTGTAGCATTCCATGTCTGCTCAAGGCTACAGCTATAACAGTGAAATATGCGTAGCTAACAAATGCTCTATCAATTACCATACTGGCCTATTATAAGGTGAAATCGTATTATTAATGTAAATCCCTTGCGTGTAGCTTGTTTAAATAAGTGTTCGTGTGCAGTTCATTTGTCATTCTTTTCAGCAGTCACATGGTCAAACACTCTGCTGCTGTGAATATGGAAATGTCTTGGTTTTCAAATATAATACGGGGTGTTATTTCATATTTCATATCCAGAAAAAATATTGTATTATAATTTGGGTCAATACCATAATTAGTGTAATTGTTATAAACTCACCAATTTTGTACCTTTAAAAATGAACGGCCAAACAGCCGTGCCATGTTGACTTCAGGACCAGTGTTACATTGGGTTTCATGGCTGTATGACCTGCATTTCTTCCTGTCCCAGCCTCTGACAGTGTTGTGGTGGGTTATTTATTAGTAGGAGGCAGATGTTGGTCAAACCCAGAGCTGTACAAAAGAGCTTCATATTTTTGCCAGTTTGGTCTTCCAAAGCAAGTGAGAAGACATGTACAGTAATGCTAGACTTTAGATAGATACCTTCTGGTTTTGTTTTGCTTTTATCACAATGTAACTTATGCAGCTGATTGCTACATGTAATAAAGGGAGACATCAGTCCTTGTTTTGTAGCAAAGATACTTCTCGATACTCTGCTGTGGTGGATTAAATACAAAAAAAGGCAATGTTTCTTCTGTCTGCTGATGATTTGCCTTAGTGTTCTCTGGTACTCTCCAACTGGCTACTCACTGTAAACTGAAATATGTACAGATTGTATTTTTTTCTCTTGTTGTTCTTTTGGCTGTGGTCTATGAAAATGACATGCTAATATCCTGAATCCTTGTATATGTGTAATTTGGATTACAAATTAAAACGTTTTTGCATGTTTTTATCTTTTCATTATGGAAACTTTTTCAGATCTTTTGCAAAAAAGTTCACTACACTAGAACTAAGTAGGCTCAGTAGTAGCGGAAATTTTAAAGCAATTTTTTAAGCCGGCTTGGGGGCAGTCGATGAAGCAGTAAACACATCATTGACATTTCCACATTCTAAAGCATGCTACCTAATTTACACATCCAGCAAACTCTTGTAGCTCAGATTTTGGTCGTCACCACCACCTGAGGGAAATAAGTGACTATTTAGCTGCTAAGTGCTGCTACTGGAAACCGGATGATGAGTGTGATTAGACTGAACCAAAACAGTAAAGTTAAAGGTTCAATGTGTAAAATTTAGGATGATCTATTGACAGAAATGCAGTAGAGACAAGATGTATCACTCAGGGTGAAAAGAGGAGCTGCAGCAATGTGCAGTATGACAAAAAATACGGTGTTTTTGAAAATGAAACCATGTAAACCTGTTCTGGTACAACCCCTAAATAAGATTTTGAACCTGAAAATGAGCATAATACCACCTCTTTAATAGAGACTTAGAGGAGGTCATATTGTACATATATGACCCAGGAACATTGAATCTACCTGTGGATCACTTTTCTCCAGTTCATGTTGGTCTGTATAAGATACCTCTCTCCATTTTTAGCCAGATGGAAATTAATCTGATGTAAAGGCGGGGCAGATACCTGCAGTCAACTAAGCAACTTTGATAAGCTTATTGAAGCATTATAGTTTGCAATGTCTACATGACATATTCCAACTATCATGATTTTAGTTGACATGATGGTGGCTGCTCAAATTATAATCAGCTGGCTGAATAAGCTTTTTTGTTTTCTTTGACTACTATCACCTGAAGAATATATCAAGGATTAAAGGACTTATGTCTCAGCAGGATCTGGAAAAACTTATCCATGCATTTATCTTCAGTCAACTCGACTACTGTAACGGTGTCCTTACAGGGCTCCCTAAGAAATCCATCAGACAGCTGCAGCTGATTCAGAACGCTGCTGCTCGAGTCTTCACTAAGACCAAAAAGGTGGATCACATCACTCCAGTTCTGAGGTCTTTACATTGGCTTCCTGTATGTCAAAGAATTGATTTCAAAATCCTGCTGTTAGTTTATAAAGCACTAAATGGTTTAGGGCCAAAATACATTTCCGATCTTCTGCTTCGTTATGAACCATCCAGACCTCTCAGGTCGTCTGGGGCAGGTCTGCTTTCTGTCCCCAGAGTCAAAACTAAACAAGGAGAAGCAGCGTTCAGTTATTATGCTCCGTATATCTGGAACAAACTCCCAGATAACTGCAGGTCTGCTGAAACTGTCAGTTCTTTTAAATTAAGACTGAAGACTTTTCTTTTCACCATTGCTTTTAATGAAATATTTAAGATTTTTCTTTTTACCACTGCCTTTAACTAGTAGATTGATATTTTACACTGCACTGTAACTTTTACTGTCCTGTTTTCTTTTTCTTTGTTTTTAGCTTTTTACCATTGTTTTTAATTAAATATTTAGACGGTGAGAAATGAGTAGGTAATTGGGTGAAAAGATATTGAGAGTGAGATTGAACAGAGTGAAGGAAGTGGTGTTAAATCTCGCGCCTGAGTGATTTGCAGGAACCTCTGTCCACCTGTAAACGCGCAGGTGAGTCCAGATTATAACTGGATCAAAGCCGAAGGACAATATAGGGTCACCAATTAACCTAGCCTGCATGTCTTTGGATGGTGGGAGGAAGCTGTAGCACCCGGAGAGATGTTGTTGAAATGCGCTATACAAATACACTTGCCTTGCCTTGCATTGAGGTGGATGGTCATCAGCCGTCGTCACACTGATGATAAAGGTGCAGTCAGCACAAAATCAACACAAAAGCTCAGTGTTCTCCACTGAGTCATGGTTTGTGCTGGCCTCATGCTGCTGGCAGTGGCAGTCAGCCTTCTCAGTACTTCAGACACAGTGGAGGGAAGAAAGGAAAATCTAAAATGTTCGACTTTTTCTGTGATAACTTCATTGTTCCTTGTGTTTCAGGTTGTTATTGCTACAACATCTGTGTGTTGAAACAAATATGGTTACCTTCCATTTAAGGTTAGAAAAGATCATCATCAAGGTTAAACAACAGAAATGTAAATGTGGACCCTATAGTATGAAACACTTATCCTCAATTTATACCTCCATCTCAATATGGTTACTGCATTAATCTTCATGATTACCCTGCTCCTTTCAGGTAGGTTTTTTCCCACAGTCCAATTAAAGTAACCATAAACCCTGATGTCCACTAGATACGGCTGCTTCACATTCTGGCCACATCACAGCTGCATCTTAAAGCAGCAAAAACAAAGAAAAGTGAAGAAAACACCAAAAGGTCAGTCTATTGAGGAACAGACTGCATCCCTAAAATGCACCTAGCTGACACTTGAATCATGACAGAGACACAACGAAGCCAGGGTGCAATCACAAGAGCCCATTTCAAAGACAAAGCATTTATTTGCCTGAGGTTCGTATCCTTTGTTCTCAGTTTCACATCCATTATGGCCTGTCATTTTTAAAGGAGCATACAGGCATTCCTTCTCAAAGTTAAAGTTATTATATATATATAGTCATTTAGCTGACACTTTTATCCAAAGTGACTTATATTTGCGATATATGAGGTCGGAGCAGCTGGTGGTTGAATCGGTAGGACTTGAAACCAGGTCTCCCACACCAAAGACACGTGTCTTCTTGATTGCGCCATCAACACTGCATTAATATATATGTGCTGAAAGGGTCATTGTTAACTGGTAAATATTTCACAAATACTAGATCAAAGAATAAGCCACCTCAGGATATGAATAAAGTGAGACAAACAATTTATTTTACGTTAAGGGGCCATGTATAGTTTTCAGCTGCCTCTAGCGGTGAGGTTTCAGATTGCAACCACTACCTTTCCAAGTGTGTGCTCATGCATGTGCTCAAACTAATGAGGGAGCCAAAACAAAGACCGACACAGCTTCATACAACATGCTGGAAACTCCCACTGCAACGTTACAGATATATTTTTATGACGTTGAACTAATCCATGCTCGTTGCATGACGTTACATTAACTGCAATTAGTTGACAGCTTTTCAATAACTATTTGTGTATCTTTTACTGGAAACTCAGCAATGTGAGCAGAGCTAAATGTATAGGATAACAAAAAAGGTTAGTGAGCTATATATAGACTTCAATAATGAGAGCAAGTTGTGGGAAGTATTTATTTTTGTAAGACAGCGTAGCTTTCATGTAAAATCCACAAGCTGATAAGACTTAATGGCTAATGTTAGCTAGCATTAGCATCCTATACTGTATAAACTTCCATTTGATAAGTCTTTACTGGTAAGTTGAGTGTTACAGACTCGGCCTCTGCCAGTCTCTTCGGGGTAGCCAGAAGCTCGGCCTGTCCCAGCCAGCCGCACTCACACAGTCACCATCTTCCCTGTATAATGTTTGATTTCACAAGGACCATTACTTTTGGTCTCTGTGAGGCTAGACGGTCTTATGTGGGTAGGAGGTCTCAACCTGGCCTTCAGGCCCTTCATGGCCCACATCATTCAGAGGACCCAGCCTTGGAAACAGTTTACATTGCCTGTAGATGTAACTGTGTCTGTATGTGTTAGCACTGTGATAGACTAGCTAGACCTATCTAGGGTTTATAATGTGTCTCACCCAATGCATGCTGGGATAGGCTGCAGACAGGCAGAAAATTGATGAATTCTCTTGAGGCTTGTCAGTTGGCCAACTTTTATTTCAATTCAATTTTGAATCACATACTGTATATATAACTATGAAAGCATTGGAATGAGGGATGATTATGAAGGGGTAATTCCACGTGCTGTGATTACACAACAGATCCCAGCATTGTTTGTCCCAGTCTAGTCCTAAGTTTAAGGCAAAGTAAGTAAGTAAATGTGATCAATTCATCAAGATCTACTACCAAATTGAAGTTAGTGTTTCAAAGTAAGTGATGCTTTCTTTGTTTCTAATAGTGGTAAACAATAATAATGTTGATATAATAATAAAGTTATTACCTGTGTGCTAAGTTACAGATAGCCCAGCTTATACTATTTTGTATGTGCAGCATGAGGTCAGTCCTGGTGAGAACCATCTCTGTGTTTTAATAGAGAGTGTCGAAAAGCTGAACGCAGACGGCAAAAAACAAATATCCAGGTTCACTATGACATCTATAAAAACAGACTTCACATTTTTAACTTAGAACTGAGAAAATCGAGGCGGTCCTTCATCTCTGACATCAATCGCCAAAATCAGTTATTATGCATGTGCCTGGTTTTCTACTGTTGACAGCCTGTCAACAGTAGAAAACCAGGCACATGCACTAACACTCCTGTGTTTACTGGAGCTCCAGAACTTCTATCCACCAGGGTCCGCAATGAATTCACCTCCTTCTTCACAGACAATATAAACTTGCTTTGCCTTTCAATGCATCAAAACCATTTGTGAGACATTTGAACCAAAACCACACAGATTTGTCAAATAGTTCCTTTAGTATTATTCAGCTGAGGAAAATGCAAAAAGATCATGACTGGATGATGTGAACTTCATGAGTAAAGTTTATATTTATATTTGTGTCATTATTAAAGTATCAGCACACCATTTATATCTTTGATTCATTGTGAAGGGGACAGGTAGTAGAAGATTTTACTTCTCCCTCCCCTTTTCTGTCTTGTAATGTTATCAAAAATATAATGCCCATGTCATTTTCAATTAGAGCTAAATAACAGCCCTTTTTCTTCATAATTGTCATTCAAGTCCAACGTCATTTTATGGAAGTATGGTTACATGTATTAAAATTGAATTAAAACTACTGTAGTCCTTTCGGAGTGAGGACATTCTGATACACGCAGCGCCACTAATGTGAAGATAGTTATCACCATTAGATGACTGCTGAGAACAATAGATGTTTGATACAAATGACAGTGAAGAAGGAAATCCAGTCTTCAGTCATTAGGGGTGTAATAACTGCTTTCCCACTTCATTACCTCTACTGTGGGAGAGCTGCGAAGGTGTCATTTTATGTCCAAATCTACTGTTGTAATAGAGTTTTATATAACAGTTTTACATTCCTATGTAAATGCATTAGGCTGTGGGGAATATTACTCCATCCATTACACTACACTGTACTGCTGGGGATACAGATAGCAGCTTGCTTTCCGTTGTCCAGCTCACAGGGACTCTATCTGAAAGTGTAGCTTGTGTATTTGGGTGCATCTGGACAAACTGTACGTGCTTTCTAGAGCTGTAGCTGGTTTAGATCTGCAGTGTTGCAGCATTGCAGGGTGTTGTGCTTTCAGCTATACACAAGCACACACATAAACATAGCACACCAGATAAACACTTCACCTGAAGCTCTCATCTCTTTTATTATACATAATATTAACTTCATATTTGACCAAATATACTTTATCTTATACTATACTTTCGTGTTGTCATTCTATTTCTATATATTGTAATACTATTGCTGGTATGTGTGGATGGACACATCTAGCTGAACAGAGTTAATTCACTCATTCAAGTTAAGTGATGGAAAAAAAAGTCTTTGTCACATTTTGACATGTCAGGTGTAAATTATAAAATGAATGATGGCTGAAATCAGTTTCAGGGTCCTGGCTTTGTTCATACTGGCTCACTGTCACACTGGCTGGCATAGCTTACTGGGACACTTAATGTTAATTAAGGTTATTACCAACACTTGTGCTTTTATTACTATGACAAGTCAAACTGTCTGCAGGGAAGGAGGACTATGGAACAGCACCAGTAGTGACAGAGCCTGAGCTGGAGGAGAAAAGAGTGAACAAATGGTATATTTTCTGTTCTTGTATAGCCCCTTTCTAATCTTCCGACCACTCAAAGCGCTTTACACTACATATCACATTTACCCATTCACACACAGTGATACACGGATGGCAGAGGCTGCCATGCAAGGTGCCAACTGCTCATCAGAAACAGAAACTAATCTGTGACAAAGTGGATTTGCTCACCACTTGTCCCATACAGGTCATTATCTATAGTACACCTTCTAGTTTATACAAGTGTTTATTTTTTGTAATTTACCATAGCTTGTGTAAAAGTGCACCACTTACTATCCTGAGTTGTTTGTGTTTGCATTATGTTACAGTTTACAGTAAAGCATATGATAAGTTAAAGTAAACACAGTCATAAATTAGTTTCAGTTCCATTTTATTAGGTTGCAAGTTTAAACATGGTTTAATAGTTTTCCTGTGTTAATACTTACAATTGTTTGTTCCTTTGTTCAGTTCCACCATGCAGGACAATTGTTTGGGGAGGGGTCGGCCTAAGCGTTTCCTGTTTTATAGGAATAGGGGGGTCATGGATGACATCACTGGGCCAACCTAAGTAGAGGGTTTTCTTTCTTTATAGGAATGTTTCTTTTGGTTGTTTTTGGTTATTATAAATACATGTGTAAATATCCCTGATCTGTTTTCTAGTCAGTGGGAGTGGAGTGAACTGGTAAATAAGTTCCAAATGTTAAGAGACATCAAGAGATCAACCTGCATCAGGACTTTTTTGGGAACTTTTACTAACGTAAACGTAGAGTGCCGGCGCGAAAAATGGAGTCAGAGGACA
>NC_060154.1:31480132-31502868 GCF_021292245.1 Micropterus dolomieu
ATATTTGGAACAAACTCCCAGATAACTGCAGGTCTGCTGAAACTGTCAGTTCTTTTAAATTAAGACTGAAGACTTTTCTTTTTACCATTGCTTTTAATGAAATATTTAAGATTTTTCTTTTTACCACTGCCTTTAACTAGTAGATTGATAACTTACACTGCACTGTAACTTTTACTGTCCTGTTTTCTTTTTCTTTGTTTTTTTTCTTTTGTTTTACCATTGCTTTTAGTTTATTTACACGGTGAGAAATTAGTAGGTAATTGAGTGAAAAGATAATGAGAGTGAGATTGAACAGAGTGAAGGAAGTGGTCTTAAATCTCATGCCTGAGTGATTTGCAGGAACCTCTGTCCACCTGTAAACACGCAGGTGGGTCCAGAGTATAACTGGATCAAAGTGGCCTGCTGACAGACATTTCCTGGTTTCTCTGTAGTGTCCGAGGGTTTTTGGAGTTTCAGTGGACCCAAAGATTGCTATGGACCGGAGTACAGACTAGCTAGAGAGAGTAGATTAAGTGTACTTATCTGTTTATGCTCTTTTCAGAATAATTGTAACTGAATTATTTGCTCAACCCCTCTGCCTCTTTTTATTTTCCATTTAACTCTTTTAACCCTTATTGTACATTGTACTGTAACTTTTATTATTTTTTTAATGTGTATTTTTTCAATTTCCCTATGTTGCTTTTAAACTTTTTTATATTTCCCTGTTGCTTTTATGTTTTATGTAAAGCACTTTGAATTACCTTGTTAGTGAAATGTGCTATACAAATAAACTTGCCTTGCCTTGCCTTGCCTTACTTCTCACCTGATTTATCAGTAAACACTTTCCTGATGAGTTTATGGTGTCAATCATTAGTTCAGTCTACTTTAGTCTAATTTAATACCTATCCTGTGATTGAAGTTGCTACCATGGTGACCTGTCAATCAGGCTAGAGTGACTCATATCCACAGCACTGTGTAGATTCAACAAGGGGCTGTTGAACAAGCTTAGTAGGAGTCGGCTGTTCATTTTCGTGGCAAGTATGTTTTGTTTTGAGTTTGTTTTTAACTAGCCACAATTAGCATACACAGTTAACATGATTTACAGCTGCAGCTAGCCATCCAAGCTCGCAAGCGCCACTGTCTCGTCCAAATGTGGTTACGTCCAGTTCAGCTGGTTGCAAAAAATCAACATAGTGGCGGCCAATCTGCCAAACTCGAGGCTTCAAAACGGCAGTCCCCAAACCAATGTGACATCACGATGACTGAATGAATAGAATGATGAATAGATCCTACTAACAAGTATAACAAGGGTGTTTGCATGTGTGTGTGCGTGTGTATCAAAGCTTAATATATCTTATTCACCTGTGCCATAGAGCTCCTTTGTTGTCCAAAAAAAAAAATCAGCTAGCCACACTGTTGCACTGGGTGACATTTTCTTTCATTTCCATGAACATGGACACTGTGTTTTATTTTAAGTCAATGCCACAAACACCATCTTGCTGCTTTTAATACTCACTAGAGAATGTGTATTAATCCATGGCTGAAAACGGTCCCCAACAAATGGACTATTTACTCATGTTTGAGAAACATTTGCTAAAAACAACAGTGCCCAGCAGCTTCAAGACTTTTTTCTATAAAACTATTTGTGAACAGTCTTCAGTAATGGGTTTGGGACTGAGTGTCAAAAACAGTACCCTGTCTGTAGCACTCAGCCAAGGAAGTCAGAAAGTATTGAGAGTTAGACTAACACATTGTCAGCGGTGGTATGTAACTAAGTACATTTCCTAGTATGTAAGTACAACTTTGAGGTACTTGTAATTTTCTTCAATATCTCCATTTTATGCTACTTTATACTTTTACTCCACAACATTTATTTAATAGCTTTAGTTATCTTTAGTCGTCTTGTAAAGTATGATATACAGTCACAGAAAAAAAGTATGTGAATCCTTTGGAATTACCTGGATTTCTGCATAAATTGTTCATAAACACACAACAATGGACAAACACAGTCAGTTCAAACTAAGCTAAAAGATAATTGGAGTTGGGAATCCAATCAATGAGACAAGATTGGAGGTGTTCGTTAGAGCTGCTCTGCCGTTTAAAAACACGCACCAATTTTAATTTTGCTATTCTCATGAAGCATTGCCTGATGTGAACCATGCCTCAAACAAAAGAGCTCTTAGAAGACCTAAGATTTAGAAATGCTGACTTGCATGAAGCTGGGAAGGATTACAAAAGTATCTCTAAAAGCCTTGATGTTCATCAGTCCATGGTAAGACAAATAATCTATAAATTGAGAAAGTTCAGCTCTGTTGCTGCAAAGATGACTGCATGAGCATAATGCAGAATGTTAAATGAGGTTAAGAAGAATCCTAGAGTGTCAGTTGAAGACTTACAGATGTATCTGGAACATTTCTGTTGATGACTCTACGATACGTCAAACACTAAACAAAAATGTAGTTCATGGGAGGACACCACAGAACAAGCCACTGCTGTCATTAAGCCACTGCTGTCCTAGAAAAACATTGCTGAACATCTGAAGTTTGCAAAACAGCACCTGGATGTTCACAGCACTACTGGAAAAATATTCTGTGGACAGATGAAACCAAAGTTAAGTTGTTTGGAAGGAACATACAACCCTATGTGTGGAGTAAAAAAGGCACACACCAACATCAAAACCTCATTGTAACTGTGATGTATGGTGGAGGGGGAATCATACTTTGGGGCTGCTTTGCTGCCTCGGATCCTAAAATGGATACTATAATTGACGGAAACAATTATTCCAAAGTTTATCAAGACATTATGCAGGAGAACACAAAGCCATCTGTCTGATGCTACAGGATAACGACCCAAAGCACAGAAGTAAATCAACAACAGAATGGCTCCAGCAGAACAAAATACACTTTCTGGAGTCCTGACCTCAACCCAATTGAGATGCTGTGGTATGATATTCTTGGGATTCTCAAGAATATTGCTGAACTGAAACAGTTTTTAAATAGGAAAGGTCCATAATTCCTTCTGATCGTTGTTCAGGTCTGATCTGGAATTACAGGAAACATTTGGCTGAGGTTATTGCTGCCAAAGGATGGTCAACCAGTTATTAAATCCAAGTGTTCATATACTTTTTCTACCCTGCATTGTGAATGTTTACACGTTGTGCTCAATAAAAACATTAAAACATTGAATTCTTAGTATGGTATTAGTTTAAGCAGACTGTGTTTGCCTATTGTTGTGACTTAGATGAAGATCTGATCACATTTTATGACCATTTATGCAGAAATCCAGCACTCTCTCTCTAGTACTGCAACTCTGTAATCATCTCATTTATGCAGTTTCTTTTTAACCTCTAAAACAATATATTACATAAGAGATAAAATAAAACTGGACCTTGCCTTAAACCAGTCCTTCTTTCCTGTTCTCTCTCTCCAGTCCACACTTTTATAACCCCACACACATGTAACAGTTAAACAATTGTAGGAAGTGTCAATACTTTGCTCAGCAGTCTTGCTATCAGTACCACAGGGGCTAGCTAGAGCTGAATCCGAGGCTGTGGCAGATGTTTCCATGCTCACACCATGTCACCGCTTCAGGTGAGTTAGTTTTGAGGTGAGTCGTGCTGCCTGTGTACTCTATAGCGACGCAGCATATTTTGCAAATTGCATGTGTTTCTCCTGAAAAATAATAATTGTCTCCAAACATTTCATTTGTAGGAATTCAGAGGAATGTGTAGCTCTTCCTCCTCCACGTTAATCTAATATAACATGCTTTGGCCTCCGCAGTAGTTGAGAGATGAGAGAAACACCTTAGTAGGAATGTAATGTAATGTAACCAATTTGATACCAAATGGTCACATTTCTAAATAATAAAGGCATAGAGAAATTGGATTGTACAGATGCAAAGATGTTACGATGCATCGATACATCCTGAGTTCATTCTACTTTGTGCCTGGTGCACATTTCTTTAATCGGGCCAAATGCATCTTTTTACTATTATGCCGGTGCAAATCTGTGAATCATACCATCCCTGAACGCAGAGTATAACAATAAGTAGTTCTTATCGTAAATAAATAGAAAAAAAACAAGGTCAAATGTGAAATATTTCAAATTTATAGCATAATGCTAGCTCAAATGAAAGGTTGCGTTCATACAGTAATTTACAGTCATGTTAAATATATACCATATGATTAAATGATTACATAAACCAGCTGTACCTGAACTAAACAAAGAGAAAACTGGAACTTACTAATTAAACAAGAACAATAATTGTAGAAACACAAACATTGTACATGTCAGGTTCCATTTGATGATCCTGCTCCTGCAGAGCAGGGATAGCAGCACCAGGAGCAGAAATCTCTGCTTTGATTCACAGCTACAGTGATTTTGACCCTAGTTTTCCTCCATGTACTGAAGTTACAATGCAACACCAGCAAACATAGACAGACCCGCACAAATCAATGAGAGCCCAATTGGGGCCAGATCATTTCATATGATCACATCATGTGACCTTTTGACTATGTAACAACTGTCCAGGGACTAACATAAATCCTACAGAATTAACATTTCGCAACTGAAATCTCGGGCTCAAATAACGTATTTTCAGTCTGGTCTGTCCTTATCCCAAATCTGACCCAGCAGGCGACTGTCATGTTCCTTGTGTAACATCACAAACATAATTTGATGTGTGAATGACTGCACTCTTGTATTATAAACTTGTAAAAATCAAAACAAGTATTGCCACAATAGAAATGCGGTTTACACTTCAAGGACTTCTAGTAAAATAATAACTAGTTCTTATCGTGAATGAATAGAGAAAACAAAAAAAAGGAGGTCAAATGTGACATTTATGTGGTTATTGCATAAGGCTACCTCTAAATGAAAGGTTGTGTTCAAACAGTATTTTTTTTTATTGTCACGTTAAATATATGCCATATGATTAAGTGATTACGGAAACCAGCTGAACCTGAACTTACTAAATAGGGAGAGCTTACTAATTAAACATGAACAATTATTGCAGCAACACAAACCATGTACAATAAATGTTTAGAGCTGAATTTGATAATCAGGCTCTTGCAGTGCAGGGATGGCAGAACCATGAGCAAAAACCTCTGCTGCCACTTTATTAAATTGTATCCTGGCATTTGGTCCTCAGGCTGGTCTGGCTGGTCCTTGTCCTCATATCTAGCTCTACATAGTCCCCATATAAAATGGAGAAGTTGTGGAGAAAGGCACATGTGGACACTACCTCTGGCCAAAAGGTAGACTTAACCAACAGGAACAAACAGAAATTTTACGGAACTGCATGTAAATCAAATTTAAATTTTAGTTTAATTTAAATTTTTTAAAATAGTTGCATTAAATGTAGTTCCAATACAGACCAAGAAACTGATGCAGAGCTGCAGAGAGTTTATAGCTATTGCTAATTTTCTCTTGACCCTAGATAGGCTTTTACATGTACAGTGTAAATAAACAACTTTTAGTATCATTTAACTACAATACAATACAGATATGAAAATACAATAAAATATATTCATACCGATACACTTACCACAAAACATCAGTACACCTTGCATGTAGAACACAATTTGTGGTTATAATTTGAGCTGCCCTGCGCTGATTTTCCTAGTCAATTAGGCTTGACACCTCTCCTGTCCCTGCCTGAACCTGCTGTCATTCCTCGAGTCAGAGTCCTGGGCTGTTTCTCAATACCGAGTTCGCCAAGTTCGGGCTTCTGTACTTTAAAGCTCAGACTTGGCAAGTTCGGCTCGGGAGTACAAACTCCCAGGAACGGGAGCACGCAGTCAGTCATTCAGCAATTGGAACTGGACTTGATGACGACCGAACCCGTTAGCGGGCAGGAACTCACATCTCAGAAAACGTCATAGCAATTTTTTTAATCAGCTCTGTCTTGAGAATTCAACCACATATTTGGACAACAATATTCCCACATAAAAAACTCTTAAAACTACTATATGTGACACAAGAACAGCAGTATTATAAGTTACAGTTGTGAGTTTTCACCTCCGGCATTTCTGCTTTTTGGTGGCGAAATGTATTCTGGGATATCTGGCTATCCGAAGTCCACACCAGTCACCACCGATGCAGGCTCGGTAAAACGGGCTGAGTGAGAACACATCCAGGTATTTGACTGTACTTGGCTAGATGGAACAGTACTTTAGCTGCGACTGATGATGTTTCACAAGTCCACAAGAACACAAGTACAGACAAGAACGCAGATTGAGAAACAGCTTTGATAAGTGACTTCTGTGTTACAAGAGAAAGTCCGTGTTGCAACAATCCCCTGATACTTTCGTTTTGGTGACAAGCGCAGCTCAAGAATACAGTGTGAGATTTTAGAGGGGATTTGGCCACCACCCGCCTAATGAAAGGTTTGTCAACTCTTCTTCGCAGTTTAGTCGATTAGGGTGCAGCCCTAGTTAGAATGCTCATATGTATCTTTGAATTTCTTGTTTTTAATTATCTCAAAATGTTTTTCCTGTACGACTTTGCTCCTTTTTTTACCTACCTGTTGCTCAGCAGTCTGCCATTGTGTATGTAGTTACATTGCCTTAAGGCAGATGCTGTCACACATACTGCCACTTAGTCTTCATCATCCTGATTGCCCTCCTCACAACACATCTAGTCTGTGAGTGATGCCAGTCGTACCTCACCGGGGTTCTCATTTATAAAACTGTGTAGAAACTTCACTAAAAGTGTACGCCAAAAAATATTCAGACTTAAGACGTAAGTAAGTTCCTTTATAAATCACAATCAGCCTGAAATGTGAGGGAGCTCCATGTCCGACCCTTCAAACCCCCATAGCTGTCTATAAATGGTCAGTGAAACGCCCCTCATTAATATTAATATGTCCTGACTGCAGGAAGAAAAGGAGGCAAATTCTGACGGACTACAAAATTACAAAACTACAAAATTAAATTCAACTCAGTGTGACACTGACATTCCTTTTGGTGAAGCTGAAGCATGTTGTTTGATGGGTACAAAACGCACTTTCACACAGCGCTTGTGCACCGGAGGAAAGGGGGCTCCACCCCTTTACAACCGATCTGCAGGAGTGACGTCACTGGCTGGAGGGGGACACACAGACGGGATGACCCAGGTACTAATTTGGATTTCCCCATTTGAAAAGAGATTAAACCAAATGCATTCTACTTGTGTTTAAACATTTAGGCTACACAAACAGCCCACTCACTTAATGAGGCTGCTGATGAGTTAAAAGGAATATGACTTGTTTTATATGACACACACTGAAAGATTTCTTTAATAAAATAGTGTTATATTGTCAGGCCAAGCCGCGCATCACATCCACACGCTGGCACCTAGTGTTAGCCTCGAAAAGGCAACAGACATCTGATAACAATAGGCAATATGAAACTATGCACTCGCATTTGCTCGACTGACGCACTGAAAATGGCATCATTTTAAATGTAATTTGTCCTCTTGTTTACCTTAAGCTGTACAAAATATTTGAGGCGTTCTTTTGCAGAAATAGATATCTCTGTTTGTGTTTTTTATCCTAAATCTGGATCTTTTTGTGGCTGCAAATGATCTTAAATTGTGTTTTTTGCGCGCTTCAGGGAGAGTCAATCAAACGGGTGTTTTTTATTCAGAAAGGCTTTAATACTCAGAGGTAATATTTCGATTTATTTTACACAATAGTAGGCCTATTCATTTCAAACCGTTTCATTCTTCTGCCACGTGAGTCGCAGTTTCTCATTTCTCCTCCTCTGGTTCAGAGTTTACTTACAGGACGCACATTCCCCCGTCAACTTTGTTTTTTATAGATCACAACCTTTGCTTGGGAAGTGGCGTACGCACGTTTCCAGCCCTGTTTTGTATGTACGCACTGTTTATAAATGAGACCCCTGAACAGGGTTTTGGTTGATCACGTTGATTATATTAAAAAATGACTGACAAATAAACCCTACTGAGACGCACTGCTTGTCCTGTTCGAATCTTATGATTATGGAATATCTCCATCGTCCATTGCAATGGCAGACAGAGCCGGCATTGTGATTGTAAATTTTTGTCAACATTGATGTGGGATTAGCAGGCCATCATATCTGTGAAGTGACTATTCATTTGCAGGGTACCTGTTCAGGCCACTTGACGGAAGGAACGCCTTCATCAATCACCTCCAGCTCATTTGTGGCAGGAAGACGGACCACCCTCTTATAGACTGCCATGATGCTGTGTGATACCTGATGGATGACATCAAAGACTGTCATGGTGGGAACATCAAATGTCTCCAACACTATACCGACCTCCAGGTCTTTTTTACTTTTTCCAAAGTTATAAAGTATTTTAAAGAAAACAATTCACTAAATTGTTTTTGTTACTGTCTGATGGGCACTTTTGTATGTTCTGGCTATAAAGTATGTTTTTGTCATTTGGATGAACTGTTGTACCTTGGATCTCAGAGGCCTCCTATCCAAAGAGCACTGTCTTTCTCCTCTTTTGTCCAAGGACGTCTCTGAGCACTTTCTTTGTTCTAAATACAGAGGGTAAACAAAGAGGTGGTTATCAGCACCCATGCATACCTCCCATTAATGCTGGCACACTCACAAACTAAAGTGATGAAGGGTTAAAAAAAAATGACTGCACAACAGTAATTCCCAAAGTGCTCAGTAGAAGTGACAGTGTATAAAATGCAGCATTTTTCACCAAACAAAATGAGAGGCTGCTTTGAAGCCTGGCAGACAGCTTGTGGGCACATGCCCCCCTGGCAGTGTAGACACCCACAAATCCCGAGCGGTGCCACCCTGCCACCCTGGTGCCACACAGAGACTTGAAAAGCTAAATTAGAGTCAGTTAGGATGGCGGATTTGGATGCAGAGTCAGGGTGGGCTCATTGGTGTGGTTGGATATGTTGGCAAATGCGGTCATGTGTGGGTATAAAGTATTTATTTTGGTGATTTGTGTGTGTGTGTGTGGTCAGTGTCTGTGTGTGCGTTGAAACCAGGTCTAGTCTGCACATCTAAACATGTGATCTCCTGATTAAAATGTCACTACACAGCAGCTTGAGAACTAAACAAGTTGTCAGATGCAGTCACAGTGTATTTTATCACAGAGTAAGCAAACACCCATATCTCTCAACTCTGTTTTATTTACTGCTCTGTAGTGAAATGTAGTGAAAATACACTTCTCAAATTTCACGTTATTAAAGACATAGTATGTTCTTATTTTTAACTATTATCATTTTTTTGTGGGACAAAAATGCTCTCTTTTATCACATATCTCCATTAACCAATCATTAACACCAAATTATGGGAAAAACCTTTCCTTGTTTGCTGTCTTCTTATACAAGAGTATACTTCTTATATAATATAAATATATAATTTAACATTTATATACAGCATAAATACCACTGGTTATCTGTAGCCCCAGTTTGTTTTGTTTGTTTTGCCTTTCACACATTGCTGCTGGTAAGCCTTAACAAGCGCTGGTGGAGTAAACTGAAGTGTCTACTGGCACTACCCAGATAGACACACACACCGGACTCGCTAGCTCAGCTTCAGCACCCACACAGTAGCTCCCTCAAAGGGACATAAATGGGCTTCTAGGGACTGTCAACGCTTCACCACACTCTTTGTCTTGGAGACACGGGGAGTCTGACAGCAGCTGATAGCTCTGACTACCAGCTCTACTTCGCTGTACACGCTTCACTTAGTGTTGGTTGGTCAGTTTCCAACATGTCCTTTTATTGCATAGTTTTTTTCCCCAACCAGATTTATGACAACTCTCCCTCTGATTGGCTAGTACTCGTTGCCTCTGTTAGGTTGGTTAAGGTTAGGGTTAAGGTAAGGTCATTGTTGGGGTTAGGGTTTGCCAATCAAGCAGAGTAAAGGGCTTGATGCGAAGCTAGTGTCCATCAAACGAGAGCTGTTGAAAATCTGGTGGGGGAAAAAATAACACACCCATTACACTCTGTGTCACACATTGCATAGCCACGAGGCCACGCCTCCTACAGGCGCAGCTCCTTCACTCCTCCGTTGCATTAAAAAAAAATATGCTGGGAGGGAGGGTTCTAGCAGAAGACCCTTAAAGAATACTGCTCTAAGCGCACAGTAATAACTAAAAGCACAACTCAATATATTAAATATATTCACACAATTCTGACTTCCTTACTAATTTATTTTAATTCCCTCACACTCACCCAGTTGTTTCATACTCAACAGACTCAATTCTACAAAATAATCAGTTCTCACAGAGACAGTGGTCTTCTTTAGTATTCACTAGGTTTATCACAAGAGTAGGCAACAACAAAGGAAACTATACCACAGTTTCTATATAACTAGTTTTAAGTATATATTTAGAATAAATGACTGCACCAAGGAGATGACGTAGTTTCACTGATAACTTGCTCATTTTGCACAAGGCAATAAATTAGAATACTTTTGGTGTTATTGGAACTTCAAAATCAACAAACATCACACTTCACACTAACGTGAAAAAAGCTGTTGCTGCTAGTTTGATAATTTTACAGGAAAACACTGCAAAAATAATGATAAAATACAAAAATACAGGAACCCAACTGAAATTGTTACCAAAAAGGTCTTGAACTTTGAAATAAAATCTTTTATTTCCATTCCTTCTATTCCCTTGTTATCTCTCCTTCCTCCCTTACAGCAGCAACCTTCTGGGGCCCATGTCCCTGTAGATGTTTACTACTTCACTGTGGTTTACAGGAATGTCTTTCTCAATAGCCAGGAGGAGGAGATCAGAAAGCCTCTTTTCTGTGCATAGACTTCTGAGGGTGTCTTTCACCAGCTTCAGCTTGGAAAAGGACCTCTCCACTGTTGCTGTTGACACTGGAATAGTCGTTTAAGTTCTTATCATTTCCATGACTGTTGGAAAGATATCCTGTCCACTGCTGTCTATCAGTGTTTTTAACATCGCCTTCATGGTGGATGTGTTTAAGAAAGAGGCATTAAAAACTATAAGCTCTGTTTTCAACTTCAGCAGTGTGTTAATGACAGGACCCATTGCATCCTTGCCTATCCAGTTGTTGGCCATTGTGCAGTATATGTAACGATACTGTTTACGTCAGTGTTCAGCTTTACGCTGTGGACTGTTAAGTGTTCGCAGTGCACGAGCTCTGGCATCCAGCTCTGCACGAATCAGTCATTTGTTCAACGTTAGCTCAACGACTCAGAATGGGCAAGTGTCTGAAATTCACAAAGCCAGAGATACGAACAAGTTGGCGGACGAGGCTGAGGGCATTGGCTCTGAGGTTAGCACAACAAGCGGATCGGCATGCGAGCCAGTCACACTCTGGCGAGCGCTAATAGAACAGCGGAGCTGGAAGACCCGCTGCAGGTTACTGGTCAGTGAATGATACAACAGCAACAGAGAGACAGGTGTGTGTGAAACCGTGTCTGTGTGTCGGCATTGCGCCGCCGTTGTAGGCTAACGTTATGTGAATGGAAACATCAAACTAGCGCACATTAAACTTCCATCTCCCAGATGCGCTGATCACGGGAATGAGGGAAAAACAAACCGGAGCCCAACTCCTTATCCCCGCTGCTTTCAAGCCAATACTATATAATACTATATTTCAAGCAGCCTTTAGATGCTTTAGAAAAACAGAACAGGATGAACAATCACTGAAGCAGTTGGCATATATTACATTACCTTATCTAGCCAAAGTGTAACTAATTGCAACAACTCATTCTGCACAATTTGTTTGTATTTTTGATTTCACCCCTTAAGAGTTCTTAGTGCACAAATATTGTATTCATTTCATAGTTGGCATTTACGCTGGGGATACTGGGGACATGTCTCCATCATTAAAGCATTTGTTAAATATTTTCTGAAAAATGGCTTGCAACAAGAAATGTTAAAAAAACTAATGAAAATACTTTGAGAAATAAGAGAACATGCAATCCAATTTAAAGATAAAAGAAACAAATGTGCATTGTTCAAAAAAGTTTAAGCTAAAAAAATCTGAATCACTTTATTAAAATAAAGACAATTCTACCATAAATTGGTGCAGAAAATTTCTCCAGGGAGCAGGAAATTAAGTGTTCAGTGCTCAAAATTTTCTAGGGGAACTCCAGACCCCCATTTAAATATATTTTATTTATATTTTGAATATTTCATCAAATAGTGTTCAAATATCTTCTTGTCTTGTTCTCGTGAACCCAATATTGTGCATCGTGCATGTGGGCTAAGTGTATCGTCACAACCCTTATCTGAACCCTTATGTTCCCACCACTTTTTAACACAAAGTGACGTCCTTGATTCATTTTATCTTATCAAAGTACAAACACACCCCAAGCTATAGTGTGTTAAATAAGAATGTATTATAATAAAATGTTTTATTAAATTCATGTAACTTCGGCAGTGAAGTTGGCATTAAATTTCATCCTAGGTGGTATTAAAAAGGTCTTAAAAAGTCTTAAATTTAACTCCTGAGGGTACTCTGACTACACTTGAGATCAAGAACTTGGTTGTGGACGGATACAATTTTTGCTTCCTCAAACTCAACATTATCCACCATTTCCCCTCTTGTGGCCTCTTCCTCTTCAACACTGACAGTGATTTCCTGATCATCTTTGTCACCTGTGTCAGGTGTTGCCTCTAAAGCCTCCTTTTGTCTTTCAGTTGTTGCTTGAGAGGGTGTAGCAGACATAGACGGTATATTACTGGATGAAGCCACCCCGCTGATTTGAATGGAGAGCAGTGAAGCCAGTTTTGGACCAATAAAATAGTACTACAGGGCTGCTTCCTGTTGGCACCAGCGTCTACTGCGCATGATCGCGCAGCATAACCGTGGTTTAATGACGTAGAACAACTGCAGAAACACCGTAATTCTGGTAGCTGTATAAACGCGCCAACAAATAGTTTCATGGCTCAGTGTGTTTGTCTGACTCGGATCGTCACTGTTTAATCAGCCCACCTACAAGGTTCACCTGTCAAACATCAAAGCAGCGTCTCTGATTACTCTGATAGTTTTTTTTTTGATTGCCGAGAGTTTATAATCTAAGCAATACGGTTACATCTCTCATGTGCGACGGGGTGTCACGGGGTTTTGACGTCATTTTTGGGCCTACATGGATTCCTCCATGCAGGCTTTGGTCGGCTTCACTGTCCGATCTCTGGCTTGGAAGCAGAGGGGCAGAGTGGGCCTTTTACTTTTGATTGGGAGTGAGGTTTGAGCAGGAGGAGATAAAATATAATTTCTACATCAATGTACATGCAGAACAGGTTTTACTATATGATCATATGTATTATTGTAATTTAACTACATGCAAATATATGTTTTGTTGCCTTTTTGTTTATGGTTTACCATTTACACTGTGTGCTTCCATGGGCGCTGACATTGTTTTGTGACGTAATTCAGCTGCTACTCGTAAAGTTGGGGTACATATTTTTTCTCCGAGTTCACAAGTAGGAAATACGACTTCAAGTGGCGTTCCACAGTACTTTTTCTAGTTGGAGGTCTGAAATTTCCCAGTTCCAAGTTGCCTGGAATGCAGCATAAGTTACAAAGGCTGGATTGGGCCGCAGCGCAACACGAGAGCCCCCCACGGCAAACTGAAGACAGTCAGGGAGCACTGAAAATGCATGAACATTGCTAACCTGCTTAGCAGATGCTAGGGCCAACAAAAGAGCTGTCTTAAGCAAGAGCACTTTCAAATCAACTTAGATCCTACGGCCCTTTGTGGGCTGTACAAGTTTTTTGTACAACTCCTCAGCTTGATTATGTTCGACCACCTTTTGTAATGAGCTTTGGTGGGGGTCGTAACAGGGATGGCCACTATCGTGGATGCCATCAGACCAAGCAGCCGAAGGCACATCCTGAAGGTCAACAACTTCCCCCTGCAAAAGAGGGCCAGGCACGCAAAAAGTGCTTCCACCCTCCCTGCTGACAGGTGGGCTCTGAAGAAGACCAGTGTTTCTAGTCTAGGGTGGGTCAGACCGATGAAAGACACTCCGATGCCAAATGTGTGAATGTGTGTGTGTGTGTATGTGTGTGTATATATATATATAAAATGTCATGCTCGGGTCCTGGGAGTTTGAGGGTTCTGCGCAGTATCTTAGCAGTTCCTAGGACTGCACTCTTCTGGACAGAGACCTGATGTTTTACCTCTTTTATTTATATATATATATATATATATATATATATATCTCCCACCAGCACAGTCGACCAGAACAGAGCATTTTACACCTCACAAAGGTGTTATGTATTCGGTAGTATTAGATTATAGAGCAGTGGTCTGCAATAGGCGGTATGCGGACTACAACCGGCCCACCAGCAACAATATCTGGCCCACGGCCAGGTTTCTTTGATAGCAGAAAAAAACTAAATTGATAGCGCTAGTGCTGAAATAGATCTCAGTCAAGACAGCCACACTTGCTCACACAATCACTTCCTCTTAAGTGATTGTGCCTCCAAAATAAAGGCGCGAGAATGTTTTTTTGCAGCAAAACTTTATGGTGAGTTTAGCGAGAGCTTTTACTTTGGACATTCAAAAGAGTCTGTGTCTTGCTTGACACACCTCTGAAAAAGCCGTCAGTAAACTTGTGACTGGATTCCCCTGAATTTCCTCAGAGAAATGAAAATAAGCGTCCATAGGTTTATGAATGTGGATCAAATGCCAGGATGCGCACACACACTGTAGCACATGCTTTATTGTGAGCATTGCAAAAGCATCCTTATAAACAATTTGTTTACCGAGGGAGAATAAAATATACACAGTGAGTTGGAATCAATCTTACAACCTTCCTAATAGACTGAGCTAAACGTGCGGACAAGTATACAAGGATTTGAAATAATTTGACTTTGTTCTGGCCCGCCATGTAGCGGCTTGAAAGAAATTTGGCCCGATGCCAGACTTATTTGCCGACCCGTTATCGAGGAACGGCATTAAATCCATTTCAAAATAATAGCTTGCCATATTTGACATTATTTTACAGTTTGATATAATCAGACAAAAAAATTGTAAATTGAATTCACACATTTAAATATGGCGCAAGATTGAATTAAGAACCATACAAACATGAGTGCTGTCAGTCACAATCAATTGTTCACTCAATAAAGGCTTCAGCATTCAATGACTCAAACATGGACAGTTTGAATCATTTTCATGTTCCTGTATCTTGTTATTAAAGAAAAAGACAATGAATGAATTCAGCTTCAATCAGAAGGTTATGTACCTTGATGGTCTGTGTACTTTTGTGTCCTTTGCTTTACACTATCATGGGGAGGTCATCAAGTGTGGGAGAAATACTTCCAGGTGTCAATTTAGGCAATGCAAAATTGTTCCGTCGACATTTTTCAATATTCATTAGTCCAATTTAAAAATTTTCATAAAAGTGCAATAACTTAAACAAACATCTGAGTTCATGTTTTATTTTTTTTGCCCAGCATTTTGTGTATAACATTCAAATTCTGTTCTATCGTACGTCATTAGAAAAAGGCTGGATTGACAAAAACATTGATTGCTCCCTTCTCTGAATGAAGACATGAGGTACTGTAAATAAGGAAAATGCAAATTATTCTCTGCAAAATTCTCTCACAGAAAAAGGTCAGGTAATTTTTAAGGGCAAACACAAACAACTTGTTTTGCTGTTTAGGTTGGAGGACTTGTTGCCTAATAAAGCCTTGAGCAATATTTCAGCATACAGTAGTATGTTTATGTAAGAGAAAGTAAATGGTAAATGGCTGTATTTATCTATTGCTTTTATCCAAAGCACTTTACAATTTTGCCTCTCATTCACCCATTTACGCACACCCACCCTCACCCTGATGGTAGCGAGATACCATGCAGGGTGCCTGTCCATTAGGAGCTATTTGGGGTTTAGTGTCTTGCCCAGGGACAAAGCGCCAGAGTACTTGCAACGGTTTATTCCAAAAAATTTATATATCCATTCACAACTAGAAAAATAACACAAAAACAAACATTGTGTTTCTTTTCACAAAAAAATCTGGCCTCTAACAGTGTCATATTTTGCCACAAAATACCATGCATGCTCTTTTGGGAACTACCCCCACTGTTTGACTGGCAGCTGATCTCTGGGAATTGAAGTGCAGAAACGCAGCAGCAATATCTGCTTATCACCAAAATTGTTGCCAAAATTGAAAAGAACATGGAGTTTGTGGAACACCACTTCAAGCACGAGCAATTATTGATAAAAAATCATTTGTTTTCACGTAGTGCTATGTCTTTTGGTAGGCTAAAAACGAAGTTGGTACCCATTTAATTCTCCTCACGACTTAACTTCGGATCTCAGCAGAGCTATTAGACACCTTTTACTTACACACACACACACACACACACACACACCATAAACAGTCATTGAAAAACGCCCTCCTCGTATTTCATCCAAGTGTTTCTTTTTTTTTCTTACACTTAGAACACCCGTCTCTTTTGTTTTTGCCTAAACTCTGGTGAAATTCCAACAAGAGGCGAACGGGGCAGGAGAAGGACGAAGGAAAAACATGTTGGAATTTTCTTCTCCTCTCAGATCTTCAGGGTTTCTCAGCAGCAATTACACAGAAGTGTTACCAGATGCTTCTCACCATTGTCAGACCAAAAACCACGTATCTGCACAAAGTCAGTCTGTCTTTCAGGATTTGGAAATGCTCTTTTATATTTATATATATATTCATGCCAATGCTGTTTTGAAATTTCACAGTGGATTTTTAACAAAATACCTCGGGGTTGATGAGGCTCAGTCAGTGGCGGCACACAAACATAAATTCAGAGGAAGAGAAAACACTGAAATTGCAGTTACATGGTTATTTCCCGACAGCAGCGTTTGGTTTCTGCAATCTTATCTTATCCTTGAGCCTTGACTCCAAGCTCTCTCCAATTAGTTTGACAAAAACACACTTGCATGCACATACACACACACAGATGCTCTCCACACAATTCTGCACGGACACACACATTCATTCATGGACAAGTGGTACATTTTGTTTTCATATATACTTTCATCAATATACAGTAAAGTTTGCAGGAATAACTGCATTCCCACACAGCCTCACATAAAACCACATTTTTCACTCACACACCATGTTGCCATTAGCAATGAATCACTCGCAATTTACTGTCATCCATTATACAGCACATAAATCAATTGTGAGAGTAAACATTGTTTCCCTACTCGAATTAGAATCTGTGTGGTTTGTTTTTAATTTAAATTTAAAAATACTTCAAGCAAAGGTCAAAATCTTACGTGAGGTACATAATATTATCAGCTGAATGTAGTTATAAGTATTCATTATGCCAAACAGTCCTTTTCAGAGTGTTTCAAATTTTACAGGATTCTTATCACCAATTCTCATGTGCAAAAAAACTCCCAATAAATAAATCCCAATAAAACTCAGTGCAGTGATTATATTACAACCTGTTTTTAATTTACCTCAATTTATTTAAAACATTCTAGAAAATGGTGTATTTTGAAATTGAAACAATAATGAATAAGGCAGTTCATCGTATTAGACTCATTAAAAAGTAAATTTTACTAAATTCTTGAAACTTGAAATAGGTTTATATGCCCTGGTTTAAAAGACAGTTTAAATTTTTACTTAAAACACTTAAAGGGCTGAAATGTTTTTGCACTGAATAATGCATCACATTAAAAAATGTATATGAAAAATAACTTGTAGCAACTGTCAGACAAAACGTCCCTCAGAAATGTAGTGGAGTAGAAGTAGAAAGTAGAAAATGGATACGCTCAAGTGAAGTACAAGTACCTCAAATGTTTACACAAGTGTAGTACTTGAGTGTTTACCCTGCCTCTCAACCAATATCAGCTGTGATCATCTCCAGCCCTCCACGACCCTTTTAAGGATAATCGGTTATAGACCGTCATGTGGAGGTTGCTCTGTCGTGGTTGACCGCCTTTGAGCTGTCTGTTCTTCAGCATCCCGCAGTTCAAATATTGCTTAAAGTTGATTGCCTTCTGTATTTTAAAAACAAGAACACATGGAGAGATTGTCATCACCGACGTTTGGTCACATATTCACTAAGGGCCCGAACCTACACGTGCAACTGCCACACTCATGCTTACCCAGTGCACAGGACTTGGACACAAGAGGTGGAAAGTAACTAAGTATATTTAATCAAGTAATCTACTTAAGTATACTTTTGAGGTATTTGTACTTTAGTTGAGTAGTTCAGTTGTATTCCACTTTATACATCTGCCCAACTGTAATTCAGAGGGAAACATTGCACTTATTAGTCCAGCATATTTATCTGACTATTAGGTAGGTATAATGCTTCATCAATACCAATAATCCAACAATTGCATATATATATATATAATAACCCAACACTTGCAGGGGACGTTTACTTTATGAACATTTTGCTGATAATACTTTTGTATTTAAGTAAGATTCAAGATTTTTTTTCTTTTAACCTGTCCTGCCCAGCAGCCTGGTATAGAGTATGATGAGCTGGATACCATATTGTGCCAGACAGATTTTACTTTAACAAGAGAGTATTAATATACTCCTTTGTCTGTTTAATTATTTATTTAATTATGTATTGATTTGTCACCAGGCCGGACAGGGGGGCAGACACGGGGATGGGGGGGCACAAACAGACAGCACAGAGAAAGGACAACACCTGCAAGAGAAGGGGGATGGAAGGTGGGGACAACAGGAAATAGCAGAGGGAAAACGCCAATTGCAGAAAGCAACAAAACCTGCAAGAGAACAGGGAGGGGGGCTTGAGGCGGAGAAAAAGCAACAACAAACACAAACAAACAAAAAACAAAAAAGAAGACAACCAGCCGAACAGCAGCAATGAAGAGCTGACATAGTAAGACAACTAAGAGAAAAATGAAAACAAGAAACAGTCACGCACAATAAATAAGCATCACAGCACAGCCACGAGAGCTGGAATAATAACAATTCATTTAATTAAGTAACTGAAAGAAAAGCATCAAGAATAATTCTACCAGGGACAACCTAAGTTTGTTTGTGTCTGTGTGTGAGACTGTATGCACATGGGTGTGTGTGTGTGTGTACGTGTGTGCGCATAAGCCTATTAGAGAATGTAGTTGTTAGTGAGAGTGGGACGCCACGACCGCTCTGCACCGACCCCAGCAACAGGCAGGCAAGAACCCCAGTAGCAAATAATGGTGGGAGAAATAAATAAATAAATACAGTTTTTAAAAATAATGCACCACGACAAGAACGCGGAAGACCCCGACCCAACCAACAGACGTCCCAAAAAAACGACCATCCAAACGCCAATCGACAAGCAAGATTCAAGATTTACACGCAGGACTTTTACTTTTACTACAGCTTGGTATTGGTACTAAAGTGAAGGATCTGAATACTTCTTTCATCACTGTTGGGCGTACTCAGCACACAGCATGTGTAATGTGGCAAAATATGTTGATTTAATCTTGAAAATGGGTTGTTCAAAAGAAAAGTATTCTGAAATCGGATCAGATCACCTTATCCAATCCTGGGTTTGATCTGATCTGGAACTTTTTAGTAGGACTGGAATCCCTTTGATCCAAAAAATCAGGATTATCCTGATCCCAACAGAAGGGTAGATTCAGAGTGGATTTTAGGAACAAAATGTTCCCCATAATAAAATTTTATTATGTAGGAGTCTATATACACATTTATTTATATTTTGTACTTGATTTGTTTAAACTTTACAGTGATAAAGTAGATAAAGTAGATGTTACCTATAAACCTTTCAGTACAGTAAAGTAAAAGCATAAATAATCCCCCAAACAGCTGTCAATATCAAACAAAAAATAATGCTTTTCATTTCATCTGCCACATCCGGATCATTCTGATCTAGATGAAAATTTTTGAACAAGTGGGCCCTGGAGTCTTTGCTGGTTGCCAGGCTCACCAAAAAATAGTCTGACACATAAAAAGTAGGATTTTTTTGACAGAGTCAGGTTAGCTGTTTCCACTTGTTTCCAGGCATTATGCTAATTATGCTTTAGGCCCTAAAAATGTACTAAACTAAAATGTACTTGTTTTACAGATGAGTGCAACACTCTTGAATGCGAATGGCCACAGTTCAGAGCCAATGACTGGTCTCTACAGGCAATTTAGACATAATCCACCAATCATAGGGCTTGCTTAGCCCAATAGGTCAGTCCCACCTACTGTTCAAGCCTAATGGATGCAATAATGACAAATCAAATGTTTCTGACACTGGTCGCTGTCTCACTGTCTTAACCTCAGATTGCATCAGCTTTCAATTTTTGAATAGCGGGGAGCTGGGAGCCATTTTGTAAAGGGGAAACTAAATACCTCATGTGGGCACAGAGGGATTATGGGTATTTTGGGTTATGTGGGCAAGCTCAATTTTCTGACACTGTTGCTTTGGGGTTTTGTTTCAGAGCAGAAACACGTCTGATATGCACATACACACACACACACACACACACACACACACACATGCATACTGTAAGCATGTGCCTTATCCACACACACATTCACTCTTACTCATTCATACACAGAGAAGCTGCCTATGCTCTAAGGTTCTCGAGGGAGAAGGTAATTGCTGCGGAAGCCGAGCTACTGAGCGCCAGCCGTCTGTTTGGTTGATAGGGATCAGTGGGCAAAGAAGTGTGGAGTCTACAGAGTCCAGAGCAGAACTCTTCACAACCTTAGAACACAACATACAGTAGTTTTTCACCTTTCTTTCCTCTGATTCTGTCTTTCTCTGGACCTTTTATTTCCAGCAGGACTTTCCCCTGGCTTACTATTCACCGATTTAGTTTCGTTACATTTGCAGATGTTGACTGTTTGAACCTATAATGGTATGAGATAGACAGCTCTCTAAAGGTGTGTTCCCACCTTGCATCATTCCCACGAAACTGACCGGCCCATTTGTGCTTATATGGCTCAAAGCCGGCTCTTTCGGCACCCAAACGGCTGTTTATTTAGTATCACGTCTGCTGGTCAGTTCCAAAAAGTTACATTCTTATTTATTGCAAGAAACAAATAATGCAAGATTCTTCATGTGCAATACATTCAAATATTATGTGTGGAAAGTGGAATATGTCAAGAATCCTGCATCTCATTTTACAATCCTGTTGTAATGTGACGATTAAGGCTTTCCCCAACTCAGGATTTACATAGTCAAATCAGAATTGTCAGGTCTTGCCTATACTCGACTGATAGTCAAATCGTGTTGGTGCGCGGTGATTGAGAGTGGGGATGGGGAGTTATGCACAGTAGCTCTGCTTTAATCTTGAGAAGCAGCAGAGCTGAAGTCTCTATCACATGTTTATTTACAGCATTATATGTTGAAATTTATATTGTAATAGGCTGTACATTAACTTATTGGCAGAACACTGGTAATTCTATGTAAAATCAGATGTTGATGTTTACGACACAGTGACCATGTCTCTAATGGGATTGTTTCTGTTTCTGTGTTTTTTTTCTGCTCAGCCTCTGACCAGAAACTGCCGTTCTTTCTGGTATTTCCCTCTTGTCTCTGTCCTTTTTTGTCTAATCAGACACGTCTTTGCATCAATTCATGCCACCCCAGGCTCATTCACGTCATGCAAGATCACTGTCGTATACTTATCATAGCTTTTTCTTACTTTTTTGTCATATGGTGGTTCTCGCACGAGTGTGCCACGTCAGATTCAGCAAATGCTCCAAATTTCAGATGACTGTATAAATGAACGGCATAAACATGATGAAAGCCTTCTGTGTAGAATTGAGCATGCCTCCATGAGAATTGTAAATTAGCATAATTAAAACCTCAATAAAACCATATAAGGCTAAGCGTCCTGCCCCATTTGTCTGGAGACGTCAAGGAAGCCAGCTGACCTTATTATATTCAGAGACAAATTAATTTTAACTTTCAATTAGTGCATCATTTAAGTGGTTTTTATATTGTACTGTTAAACAATAGCACCAACAGCCAAAAAGATGCTATCATTAGCCTATACAAATGAATTTCAAAAAATCTGACCTGTATGTGACATCATTTGAAAGTGACCCAAATCCGAACTGTAAAAGACCAGATTCCTCGTGACTTAGGCTGTTCACGCGGTTCTAAAGAAATCAGATCTGAGTCACATACTGTATGAGGAAAAAAATGGGTCACTTTGACCTGCAGCCTGAACACAACGGGTCCAACATTAGAGGGTCTGCGTATTTTACTGTACGTTGAAATTTCCACAAAGGTCACTCCCCCAAAGTGGCAAATATTCAGGATCTGCACTGTGCATTCATATGGAAATCATACATTTAAACCACTCCATTTTGTGCATTTACTGGACATATTCAGAAAGTATTTCCAGGTTTGTTTGTTTTTTTTTTTACAAAACTGCTAAAGGCTAAAGAGAAGAGAAGAAAATTAATTGATGAGGCCTTCTATGAGGCTGTGCAACTTTAAGTAACCAAAGACAGTTATAGTACAATTGTACAGAATAATTGTATTTTTATCACTGTCAGACAACTCTTTCAAGGTTTTGTCATTTTCAGAAGACTGGAGGATTTCATGGTTGTTGGAGGATGAATCCTGTTTATTTTGATGATCCCCCTGACTTTCTAGTTCCACCATGAGGATCTCATGAGGTAATTTGGTTTATGACCAAATGATACCACTCTGCCAAAGAACAGCCTTACAGAGCTGCTAGCATGGCTGTAGAGTATCTTGTTGAGTTGCAGTATATGTTTGTTGTCTTGCCAGTGTGCCAGTTTGACCTAGAGAAGCTATTGTCAGTTTGTTCTGCCACTGAAAGGAGTGGTATCACACGAAAGTATCACACTCATATCCCCTGTATAAACCC
>NC_060154.1:31502888-31517170 GCF_021292245.1 Micropterus dolomieu
CTCTCTCCAAGCAACTATTATTGACTGACCTATGTGTGCTGCATGCAAACAAAGTTTCACACCTCCACACAGAAGCCACCTGCGCAGATCTTCTTCAGTGGTCCTGCATGGGGAATGCAGCCTGGATGTAAAATCAATTTTAACAGGATTCATCCAGATGGAGTCCAAGATGAGACTACTGATCTAAAGAAAACACAGCCATAATAATAATGATCAGTGCAACATTACATATAATTGTCTGTACAGCCACTGTACAACACAGAGATTACAGCATGTCACTAAGGCTGTAAGGGTGTTTGATTCCTACATGGAGTCACCCATACTGAAATTGCAAGCAAATATAATACTGTCATGTGCTTTGTTGAAAAATGTTGCATCACTAGCAGCATCTTCACATCATTACAGATGAAGAGAGTCTGACTTTATTTAATCTAATCAGACCACTCTAATGCTGAAAATTAAACACTGGGATTAGGACAATTAAGGAGATGTGAAAAGATTGTTTGTTTAAAAGTATGCAAGTCCCCACTGTTATGATACTGGCTGTTGATTCATATCTAGAGCCAAATGTGACAATTTTAGCTCTGAGACTCATGACGAACAAGAGTGAAACACTGGAGCGAAGAGAGTGAAACAGAAAGACGAAACCAAAGGTAGGAGAGATTAGCAAAATAAAGTCCAAGAGAGAAAGAATTAAATTGTGAAGAAGCTCTGTTTCTAAAGTGAAACTAGTGACTCAGCTCCAGAGCCTCTTGGGAATTTAGTCATGCAAAACATTCTGGTATTGTAGGGAGTTTTGTGTAAGTGTCTATGTGATCAGTAGGTATTTTCCATTTCCATTATTTTCTTTAAGGCCAAAAAGCCTCCTTAATTTCATAAGGCAATATTTATCATAGCTAATAGAACATTTCCATAAATAGCAAGTCAGGTGGAGATGAGCTACGATGAGCAACCACCATGGCTAAGGTTGGAATTACATTTCAGCAAAGGTACCTGTTAATATCTCTGTGTATTTATATTGTGGGTAACTGGGCAGACACTGTGTGCTTTTATCAATCTTGTATGTTGTGTTAACTCACACTATAAGTTTAAATCAGGTTTTCTGCACTGCCAGAACCTGTGACTTTTATGCTTACGGTCACTCTCCATTAATTAGCTTGTAGCTGCAGATGGCTGGATGATACAGTCTGTTTTGCAGCATTCAGTTCAAGTTCAGTTTTAGAACACTCTGCAACCATGAGGGAAATCAGGCCGAGGAACTGTGAGCAGCTGACCAAAATTTTTGACATGCCAGAAATCTATCCGATCGTCAAAGAGCCCGATAGTTGATCACATGTCAAACGACAGCCGATCTGGCAGATATCCGGCCTGATTCTAAAATTAGTCAGGCTACAATTTTAGACATTAGTTCTTCCAAGTTTGGTGTGGAAGAACTTGACTGGCCTGCACAGAGCCCTGATCTAAACCCTATCAAACACCTTTGAGGTGACGGAGATTGCGAGCCAGGCCCTCTCATCCAACATTAGTGTCTGACCTCACAAATGCTCTTCTGTATGAATGGTCAAAAATCCCACAGACGTAAATATATCGTAGAAGACGTTGGAAGCTGTTATAGCAGCAAAGGGGGGGACCAGCTCCATATTAATGTCTATGGATTTATAATAGGATGTCATAAAAGTAATGCGTGTTGTCCATACAGCGCAAGTCTACTATTCACTCCTTTTTTGGTCTCAAACAACTCCAAAGTGAAATATCTGGCTCTTTAGTTTGCTAGACCTTTCACTATGTCCACCAGCAGCTGCCTGTTGTGGCTGGATTGAAGTTGATTAGAGTGGCAAGACTGATTCAAAACAGTAAAGTTGCAGGCCATGAAACCAAACCAATGGGCTGAACGACACTAAAAAGCTCCTTGAGCTCAGAAAAACAGCAGTTTGTCTCAATGATTGAGCCCTTTTATGTGACAGTCATTTGACTAATTGGAATATATACATATTAATCAGGGCAGCTTTAACAACGAAGCTGTCATTTGTAAATTCGGCATCAGGACGCACGTTAGAGAAAGTTGAGACTTTGAAAACAGTGATTTTGTACTGCTCTCAGTCTGAAGTTTACTTCTGCAACTGCAGCACTCAACAATAGTATTACTATAATGTATAATAATTTCAGTTAATTATGCAATTACGTAATGATATTAGAACTCTACACATATCCATGCTTTTCACCATCATGTTCATGTTGACCAGTGAGTGACCTGCTGAATTCTTCTTCCCTCTCATGTGGTTGTCGTGCTCATCAGTCATACTGGAGGACATTTGTCTTTTCATCCACACCACCTTGCTGTAACATACTGTAAACTGTCATTCTCAGCACAGCATATGTGTGGTTTAAGAGGGCGCAGCATAAACAAAGTTTCAGAGAGATTCGGTTTGATTGGAGGACGACTACAGAAGGGTGGACAGCATGTTTTGAGTTCTGAAGCCAAATTGAAGAGAGGGTTAGTTGAAGCCGCACTAACAACAGAGCAACTGGGAGACACTAACATTTATGCAGAGAAACCACACACACACACGGATGCAGATGTTCTGGGTTACACGGTATTCTGAGAGAAATGGTTACATTTACATGGACAAGACAGATGCACACGTCCACAAGAAGATATGAAGTGGTGAACATTTACAACAAAGGTAAAATGCCAACATTTACGCGGGAGAAAATTAATGCAAACACACACATATACACACACCTACAGATGGTGGCAGCAGGGTAGACCCCCTAGTCTGTCCACATATGGCTGCAATTGACCGGTATGGTGGGTGGATAAATGGCAGCCGACCAACCGGTGGTATAATTATCTGACCAGCCTCTTTATGTAGCTTTAAATAGCAGTCTTGTTTGCACTAAAAATAAACTGTCATTTCAGCATGCTGACATTTGACCCTTGTAACCTAACCCCGGGCCAGAAAGGAGAAAGGTCGGCCATCTTGGACTTGGCACTAAAAATAGCACCCTTGAACCTGAATGGAGAAAAAACCTTCTCTTACAGATCACCTGAAAAACAATATTAAAACATAAACTCTTTTAGTGCTTGGAGTAGGTCAAATTCTGGTATTTTTAAACTTGGGACTCGTCCATTCTGACTCTGGGTCATCCTAACTTTGTACTCATTACTTCTACACTAACTCAATCAGAGCGAGCCTTCTGAAGTTTTTCAAGTTAAATCATCTCTAACTTTGTAATCCAACTGAAAATAAATACATAAATTGACCCTCTGGACTGGCTATTGTAGCTAACTGCAAAGATGTACTTCCAGGACAGTTTGCAAGTTTACTTTATAGTTTTGAAGGAAATCTTATGTGTATAGTGTAAGTGTAATAGCTGGTTATCCAGTGGACTGTTATGAGGAAGCTTGTAAAGCATTTACTTATATCCAGCCATTTGTATTTGAAAAAGAGTAGAGTGAATGAACTAAATCAATCAATCAGTGATTCCAGCTGGGTAATAATCAATCTAAAGAATATACCCTGTTTCACCTTCCCAAAATCAGCTAGCTGAAGCGATCACCTCTCCATGCAGTAACCTCTACACAGCAAAGTCTTTCAGGACATTTTTGGACTTGTTTCATTTTAGTAGGCATAGGCCTTCTTTGATATTACCCACCACAGTGGTCGGGGTCATCAACCTTCAGCAGCCAAATTCACAATTTTAAAATACGTAGCATGATAAGCCATGTCAATAATCATGGTCAATGATGAATAAGAACTGTTGATCAGCATACTTGCTAACTAGCTGAGAAAGTTTGATTACACGATAGTTCTCTAAGGAAATCCCATGTAAATCAGAAGAACAAACCTAACAAGGGTATCTTCTCCCAGAAAATCTACTGAATTGAATGATTAGGTTTTGTTGCCGTAATGTGGAGTCCAGAGGATAGGGGGAAGTAGACAGGTTTAAATTGATGGGCAGATATGAGAAAATGGGCGTGTGGCTGAGACTGTGTGAAAAGTGTCAGTTGCGTGTGTCTCATGGTCACTGCGTGAGAATTGTTGACTTTTTGCAGATGAATAGGCGGCTAGCTTGGTTAGCCTGGAAGTATCCCTAGTTAGCTACAAAAGCTAATTCAGAACTTCCGTGTTTACTTGTGGTCTGACTCTATTGTATTGTATTGTATTGTATTAAGTGTACCTCACCACTTTCCAGCGTAATAAAGCCATTTTTTTAGGCAGAGCAAGTTGTATTAAATTTTTTTCTCTTGGACAAACTCGTTCTCATACTCTTTCCTTCTGTCTTTGAACACCAGATCACCAGCTGTTCACCCCCAAAATACCCTCATATTCCGAGTCTTGCTTACACACACACAAAAGAGTTAATGACCCTGACCTGTGATTATGTTAGCCTGTAGCGTTCACCTGCAGCTCCACTCCAGACACATACAAGCAACGGCTCCAAAGACCCAGCAGACCCCTGACCTCTTAACACGCAGGGCCAGATGTGGTGGCAAAACTCTCTCATGTATCCCATTCTCGCTCTCTCACACACACACACACACACACACACACAAAATGCATTAGATGGAGGATGTGTCATTCAGCTTTGGTGACTGTCGTTTTTGTTGAAGTAACAACTGTCGCTAGCTGATTTTATCAGAAGTAGCTAGCAAGATAATCAAGCTAATGTTAGCTCAGGTATTTAAAAGAGGTAGTTTGGTCCGGTGGTTCCTGTATAAACAATAAATAACTGAGAGAAGATGACATTGCAGAAGGAAATGAGCTGAAAAATTAATAAAATGTTGTTTGGCACCACATTCTTAATCAGGAATTCTGTTTAATGCCCTCATGACGGCGCTACCTCGCCCCCCCCCAACAGATTATTTTAATGTGAGCAAATTATTTTATTCCTTCTGCCATCAGGCTTTTGAATACTGCTGACAGCGGCAACTAGACATGAATTTATCTTCTTGAACTATGCTCAGTCCATATATTGTGACCTGTGTATTTGCTGCTTTGTTCTCGTGCCCAAATGCAATATGATGCCATTGACAGTGTTTCTGAATGCTTGATTGATTGTTGTCTTCTTGTCTTGTTTGATACGACTGGTAGGCTAAATAAAGTTGTTTGAATTGAATTGAATCTATTTCTATGCACAAAAAATGCATTGAAATAAGGACACAATTATAAATCGCCCGTGACAGCCCATCTTTTGAAACCGACTGCTGCTATAGAAGCAAATTACCACTCACCTCTTTGGTCTCTCCCCAAAACGGGAGGATGTAAAGGATTGCTTGCAGTCTTGTCCTCCTTTCCTGCCAGCGGCAATAAGATTATGTTCGCACAAGAAGGACATTCATTTGGCTAACTTGAACTGGCCTTGAGTTAAGTTGGCGCTGCAGGTAGTAATGCCATAATAATAAAAATATAGTATTCTTGTCAAGGCAAAAGAGTATTGTCAAAGCTACCTGCAGAATTGACAACACGTTGACGTCAGACGCATGTCAGTCCACATAGGTGATGACGACAGGACGCAAGTATGTCATGTAACGTTCTTCTGTGCTCTCGCATAATGTGAAACCAAACCAGTTCAAACCAGAGTTAGCAAAACATGAACTTTAGTGCGGACCTTGGTGCGGACTTTTAGGTGTGAAAGGGCCCTTAGTTAACCGCATTAATCACGTGTGTCAAATATTCTTATTTTACACCATCACTGGTGCTGTTACCAAAGAATCTTTGCTAAAAATTTCTTTGGCTGCTACTATTTTTACCCTTCGATGCACCCTTACTTGTCGTCATGCTGCCACAGACACTTCCTACCTCCTGCTGCAGCCATGGAGATGAACAACAACACAGTCCTGAATGGCGTGTTTTACTTTAAGAAACTCACAGATGGCTCCGTTGTCAAGTCAAAAGCAGTGTGCACCTTGTGTGAAATGGAATTAAAATAGCAGCGAAGCACTTGGAGCTTAAGCTAACGTTACCATCAACAAACTAAGCGTGCAGCTAGTACAGCTAATCAGGTTGATGCTAGCTGAACGAGGCAAAGCAATATTTTGGAGAGTGCAAGTCGTATACATTGTCGTCGCGGGAGACGGGTTGCACGCATACATAGCCTGTATGAAATGGAGAAAGCAGCCAAACTGAAACTCCTAGTTAAAGTAGGTGCTATCTCATTAGTTTTAACTGAACTCAAAAATAATGTAGCTATGGAGTATTTTGTTTGTTATACACTTAATAATATATAATAATATAATATGACACATAATAATGTGTGTACATTTTGTACATGCACTTTTGCTGTAGAATTTTTGAAAGCAAGCTTAAGGAAGACTATATTTCTGAAGACATTAATTGTTTTATCTCAGTCTCATTGCACATCTTTTGATTTGAAATAAATAAATCTAAAAGTCAAGTTCATAAACTAACTTTCTTTGCATTAATTTGATTGATAAGAATTCTTATCATAGACTTAAAACAGTTAATAATAATAATAATAGAATTCATGTGATAAAACATGCGATTAATGGCGATTAACTATTGAAATTCAGCGATTAAAATTGCCTATTATGGCACATTTAGCAACCAGAGAGCCACATTTCAAATAGTGTACAGTCGGTGTACCAGCTGCATGCAGTGGCTGGAAACAAGGCTGATGAGAGTGCAGTTTGCTGGCTAATTCTCTGTGGGTTTCTCACCACAAGAAACACTTTGAACAAGGTAAGGTTTAGTGCAGAATAAATCCTTAACAAATCAACAGTACATGGTGCAGTCAATCAGGACGTGGTGAACGTTAATGCTTGCTCTTTCCACTATTTTTGGAGTCACTATTATCATATACATATATAGATTTAATACACGTACTGTATACTGTCATACGTTGAAACTTTGATACTTTTATTTTAAATTTTTCACTGAATACTGACTTTAAGGATAAAACAATTATAGAAACAGAGATTAAAAAGGGCAGACAAAGAAAAACAGGGATGATGAGAGTGCAGAAAAACAAAAGAAACTAAACAAGGATGAAAGTAAAAGCCGTCTTAATAATAAAGGTTCAGGGTAAAAACAGAATGAAAATCTGTTAAATATGACACGTTTATGTGTTTCAACTGGCCCAAATCAAAATGGACATGTAAGAGCAACATGGTACATGCTAAAGTGCGCAGAAATGTTGAGGACCATACTTTGTGTGCATATTTCCAGCTCATGGAAGATTATACTGCATGTGGGGAGTTTCTGCCAATTTTTACCAGCATATCCACTGGGTGTTAAACAAAACACCTTTTTCACAAATATGTTCTTTCCATTGACATGTTGGGCATGTGTCTAATCTGTTAGATTTTCTTTGTTACCCAGCCGAATGTAAAGCCGCCCAGACACTGGAGAAGGGGGTGTGGGGTAAAGTACTCTTTCAACAACGTCACATTTGATCAGATATGACATGGAAATTGCTCTTTACAAAATCACCGCCTGGGCAGAGAGTTCATTACAATACCACAACTCTGGTCTACGGTTAAATATCTCTCTTCTGCCTTCTTTGCTCCTCTTCGCAAACCCGTCTCCAGTTCAACCTAACCGCACACATACACACCCATACATAATTTACATCTGTGCTGTCAATTCTATACAATAACGTCTCTTTTGAATACGAAACCATTAATCTAGTGATTTTAAAACTGGTCAATGTTGTTACACTTTTTTTACTTAAACGAACAAGAAGGCAGAACATTCAAGGTCAAGGTCCACTTACCAGCATTTTTCAGGTGTTTCAACCATTTCATGCGGTACTATCCACGGAAACATATTAGAGTTTAATAGATCCAACTCCATGACAAATGAGCAAATTCCACCTGGAGTAATAAAAATTAGCCTGTTACCTTCGAAAGCGGAACATTTCAACCTTCTAGTGGACATAATAAAATCTAATAATCTAATTATTGTACTTCATGTGGCAATACACCTACGAACCCACACCCTTATTTCAGATGGTCTAAATATACCTACTCAGTACCTTCCAAATGTATTCAAATAAACGTTTAACTTTTTCCTGAATTATCAGCTGTCATTTCTATGTGCTTTTAAAATTGATTACAGTATTGTCAATTTATTCAGGACAGCATAAAACCAGCACAAGGTGAGTTATTTTCCCTTCCTAAATGAGCAGGTTTATCATTGTGTTATTCATCTGGTCAACAGGTGTCCATGCTGTCTGAGCGTAATCATATTGGTTGGTTTAATGGGTGAGAAAAAACCTTGTTACATAATTTATAATTCATAATAGGTTTTTGGTATCTAGCTCTAGGAAGGCAATGTTGGTCTGTCGGTTGGTCCGCCACTTTGTTCCAGACTACAATACTTCTACAGCAGTTCTTGTATGGTTTGCCATTCACTTTTGTATTTTACATTCATGGTCCCCAGAGGATGAATCCTACATACTGGTGATCCCATGACCAAACATAGTAGATATTAGGGTTACCAGAAGACGTATCCTGCTAACTTTTCCTCTAGTGCCACCATGAGGTTGACATTTGGTGTTTTGAGTGAAGTGTCTCGACAACTAGTGCACAGACTGCCATGAAATTTTTGATACAGACATGTATTTTCCCTTCAGGATTCATTGTGACAACTCTGGCCCAACTTTCTACAGCTTTTCCTCTAGCGCCAGGTAACAAATGTAACCTTACACCAACCTTCCTTTGTGTTTGCTCCAAATAAACCAATGTTAATGCACTAAACTAAGACGGGGAACATGGTAAATATTATACCTGCCTAACTTCAGTCTCAGTCATTGTGGCATTATTAGCATGCTGGTTAGAATTTAGCTCAAAGCATCACTGTCTCTAAGTACAACCTCACACTGGAGCTATCATGGCTGTAGATTCATGGTCTTGCTTTCCAGTTGTAAGTTACACTGATAATAATAAGCAGACGTACACACTGCTCTGTCTCTTTTTCTTCCCATATTTCCTCCCACATGTTCATTCTTCTTCCTTCCCCTTCCTCCTTATCCAAATCCAATCTGCCCCTGCAACAAAACTCAGACATCTATAGGACTGATCTCCAAAACGATCTGAAGATTTTGGCTTTTGGTTTGTTTTTTACCGCCATCATTTAAGGGTCACCTCGTGGGTCCAGTACCCCGCAGCATGCAGACAATCGGGTCAAGAGGCCTAGAGTTAGGGGACACAACTCTGACACACTAAAGGACTGTTGTCTACACACACACACACACACACAGACAGAGGAAGCTGGGAAACGAAAGGAAGCTATGGTGACAAACCATTTCCCCTGTTCAGCAATTACCAACCATTCAACTCTGCACTGAGGCTCATTACACCCAGGCCTGGAATGACATTTGGAAACGGTTGAAGGGGCCCGTTCAGTGCTGCACTTTGTTGTTGTTATTATTATTGTCTGTGCTGAGAGCAGCCCATTAGCACATTTAATCTGGTCCTCCCTCTGCTTCTCGCCACCTGCACTTGTTAAACAAGCAAACTAACCGTCGTCCCACATGGGACGTTTGCCATGATTTGGTTTGCTGTCGTCACTGGAAATATTACAAGCCTGCATAAACTGACAATACTGTAATATATTTAAAAAGCACATAGAAATTACAATTTGGAAGGTACTGAGTAGGCATATTTACACCATTCATAGTTCATAGGTCCATAGATCCTACTAGATCCACTTCTATAGGTTTCCTTTCTGTCTAAATGTGAAAAACAATATTGCAAGAGAAGAAGATGCTTTATATAAAACATAATTTAAGTTAAAGTCAAAGATCTCTGAGTCCACAGTTACGTTCAGGTAAATTAACATTAGCTATACAAACAGGCAGGGTTAACGCTTTCCCCGAAGGGAGGAAACTTCATTATGAGAAGTCAAGTTTTATTGCTCATTATATGATTATTAAACAACTATGCTTTTTAGTAAAATGTCCTTCATTTCTGATCTGTCTTCTGTGATTATAAAAAACACTGAGCTGTGTTTTGAAACCTTTTATGTAGCAGATTTTGTCAATTTCGTAACAGAAGACAGATAACTTTGTTTGTAATGTTATACATAAGATGTTTTGCCATGTGGGATGGGCACTTGCAACTGAATGACATAATAAATATCTTACTATTTTATACTATGCAGTAAATAACTCTAAATGTATTCCTAGTATGTTTCCACGTAGTCACTGATAATTTTGTAATAAAGTCTATATTTTAAAAATACATTCCCCAGGCAGTGAAAACATGATTCTCCATTACAGCTAATAGGAAATAAAGACCAACACCAAATTTGCAATCTAACAAACAACAGTTCAATTTAAATTTAATTAAAGTTTAGTGTTTATGCACCCACTATGAACCAGTTGGGTTTTTTTATTTCGACTTTAATGGAAAAGATGTGAGCAGGTGTTTCACCTCATCAAACTATCAACATTGGACTGATGTGAAATTAAATGAATTTGGTTTTAAGGAGTGGTGGAAGAAGTACTCAGATTCTTTACTAAAGTACTGATACAACAATGAAAACTTACTCCATTATAAATTAAAGTCCTGGATTCACAATCCTACTTACTCAAAATTACAGAGATTTTATCAGCAAAATGTACTTAAAGTATCAAAAGCTCTCATTCTGCAAGAGATGATTAATGAAAGGGAAGAAGAAGAAAACAAAGTGCACTAATTTATATTCATTTTTGGACTAAATATTGAGTACATTTACTTATTTTAATCAAGGCTCACACCAAGCTGGAAACCTCTGGTTTAATCTCCTTTTTAAATGCATTGTTTTTTATAAGCTTATCATTAGTTTTTTAGGGCGGCAACCAACGATTATTTTCACTGTCGATTAATCTGCTGATTATTATCTCAATGAATGTATTTTGTTGATTTTGTCTAAAAATATTGAAAAACACAATCAACTTGCCTTGCCTTGCCTTCTTTTCTCTAAATAAAAAAATATCCAGTCAACTGTGGAATATTTTAAAAACAGCAAATCTGGGACACTGTTAGCTCAGTTGGTAAAATGTAGAATGTGCAGGTACAAGGCTGAGTCCTTTTCGCACCGGCCTGGGTTGGAGTCCAGCTTGTGGCCCTTTGCTGTATGTCTTCCCCCCTCTCTCTCTCCCTCACGTCTTTTTGACCTCAACTCTCCAATCTGAAATAAAAAGCCCAAAAGTAGCTTTAAAAAAAGCCAATCCATGAAATTGTGATGCTGAGCTAAAAAAATATTTAGCATTTTTGCTGGGTAAATTTCCTAACATATTAATCAGTCATCAAAATAGTTGCATATTATTTTGACTAATTAATTAATCGACTAATTGTTTCAGCTCTTAATGTTTTTTCATATAAAATAATAACAATCATTAATTTGAAAAGCAGTAACTAAAATGGACAAGTAAAGTACAAGTACCTGAAAATTTTACTTAAGTACAATACTTGTCCTTAATAATTTTTCCACCACTGGTTTTATCCCCAACATTTCTCTTACTGTTTTATATTCTGTTTCTATTGCTGTAGTGTACGCTCACTAACAGGCATGCAGCTATGCAGACTGCACCACAGTGTCTGTGGTGCAGACGCTCTGGCAGTGGCTTCTAATGACTTTCCCAGCTGATGAACTGTTGACTCTATTGGTGATAATAGATTTGCATGGACTGCCTTGTGTCAGCTCTTATTGTGTAGATGAAAAATAGGTTTTGCAGAACTTTGCATTTTATGTAAAAACTAAGGATTGGGTTTACTTTTTCTTTGCAAACATCACACATTTAAACACTTTTAATAGCCTAAACTTTGTCTGTGAACCAAACCTCAAAGAATATAGAGAAGAGAATATTTATACGAATGTGCTAATGCATTCATGCACTGTAAGATTTAGATAATGTTGCAGATCTGAGTCCTGTATATTTCAATAAAGTGGCTAAGGAACTGGTTCAAAATAATTGAATTATTATGATCATCTTCACCCTATTCTTGAGTTATTCATAAATGTTTAAACATTTGTTGAGACGGAATCTTTTTTTCATTATTTAATCAGATAGACTTATTTACATGGAGTGACGCGTATAATTTTTTAATAATGAAACGCAGGGCACAGTGGTAAACTGCATCAAGTAGTGGAATGAGCAGCATCTCCATAGTCAAGCATGACGGTGATTTTCCTGTCATTAAGAGAAAAACATGCTTTATTTCAATAAAATAAATCTATTTCTGTCCCAGTTGTTCCACATGAGGTTTAATCATCAAACCAGATTCAAAAGAATTTAACACTACTGTGTTTATAAGATAGACTTCTGTCATTAATTCATTTTCCACCCACTGTAGAGCATGGGTGATCCACCTCACTGATCCAGTGGTTTAGTTCACACTTTAAGATGAATCACTACAGTTCCAACGCCACATGGGCAGTTAACAACAAGTCTTCCAACCTAAACAACAACATATGTTGTTTATCCATGCTTCCCAAAATGACACATATAAGCATTTCCGTTACGTAACTCACATCACATTAAACAAGTGGTTAACATTGTGAAAATGTTGCATTTTTGGTTGGATTTAGGCAATAACCTACTTGGTTAGTACATTACGTAAGTCAAGTGACAGAAGTCAGTAACATAAGTCATGTGACGGAATCAAAAACAAAACGCTGTTTTAGTTAAAACTAACAAAACCTCCACATTTAATTGGTTTCACATGGGACTCTAATGCCATCCAACCACCCCATCCTGCGTCCTCACGCAGACTTCCTGCCAATTTATAATACTTCACCCGACCACTTTGCTACCCTTGGATGGCCACTAGAGGTCGCTGCCACAAGAAACGTCAATATGGGTCGTAATGACCTATGACTCGCTATGTTTAGATTAGGACGGTGGTTTATTTCTTTACAATCTTTGTTTATTTAATCTTTAAGTTTTTTTAGCAGCCATTTACCATAAGCCCCAGAACATTTTTGTGGGCTAAGGTCTTAGCTAGACAAAAGAGGCCACGTCTAGCTAAGACCTTTTGTTTTGTTAAAATCACAAAAGTGCTATAGAGAGGATGATTTGTCTTCCCTGGAACAATTTTTATCTGCTTTGAGTTACAGTAGCGAATGGAGCAGAGGCTACCCTGGACCTGACAGCAGTGCATGTGCAAGATTAGTAGACAAAATGGCTTTGAAATAACATTAAAGAAAAGTAACATCTCAAGGGAAACAGTGCTAACATTAGCAATCTAGCTTAAGCTTTGAGGGTGGCTGCATAATGTTGCTCAGTAATCAGTCCTTAAAAACAGCTATTACACACTCCCCGCATGGCAAATTTGATGTATGAGCAAAGAACAGAGCACTACAACAAGTAGGAAATGTAGCTATCTCTCTAGGCTAACCTATCAGCAGTTCCAGCTTCTTGGGTGACATGACCATGTTCTGCACCAGAAGTAGAGGTGGTTGATGAACCTTCAATGAAATAAAGAAATTAATTAAACATTGACAATATTTTTAAAATGCAAAAGGTTATCATTACTGGCACCTGTGACCCTCTTCCAACCTTGTACTTAGTGGAAAGGGGATGGGAAGATTAAGTTAAAGAGGTGGTATTATGCTTTTTCCCTCTCCTTTATTGAGTTATATCTCTTTTTTGTGCATGTAACAGGTTTGCAAAGTATAAAAAGCACAAAGTCCAGCCCAAAGGGAGTTCCCATCTCCCACAGAAAACTCTGCCCCCCCCAATGAAAACGCATCATATAGCTTGCCAAGCAGCTAGCGGGGTCAGGCACGCCCTCAGAAATGTTGTACCTGTACCTGCATCCAGTTACTTTTTTTTCATGTCACCTCACCTCCGTCCAAGCGAGCTGAGGGATACTAAAATGTAACGTGAAAACACGACAGACTGCTGATTGGTCAGAGAGAATATTCACTATTCACTGCATCATCATTGCACCAGACAGAGGCCAGCAACAGAAAGTTTTATATTTTACAGTTTTCGTAAGGAATTTCATCTCTAAATCTACTTCTGAGAAGTTTTGAGGTGAGAAATCAGCTGTGTAGATTTCCAATATTGACAGTTTTACGAGGAGTGACTAAAATGTGGAAGCCTGCGCCAACCCGCGGGAGGAGCGTGTGAGGCCGGCCAGCCGCCCGCTCACAGAGCCCTCTGCTCCCGCCGTCACACAGACCGCTGCAGCAACAACGGCAGAGGAAAACACAGCTGGAAGGTTTTCATACCGCTTATCTGTCTTTACATTCTGAGGAATGTTGAAACGTTTTAACTTAAAAAAGAGACAGCTGTGTGGATCGCTGGTGTGTGTGTCGCATTGAACA
>NC_060154.1:31517190-31519291 GCF_021292245.1 Micropterus dolomieu
AGCCCAAAGGGAGTTCCCATCTCCCACAGAAAACTCTGTTCTGAACCGCTTGAAAACAGCTCGTTTGTAGTCCAGCCCTTCACTTCCTTTACTTGTGACGTCACAATGAAAACGCCTCATAAAGCTTGCCAAGCAGCTAGCGGGGTCAGGCACGCCCTCAAACCAAGCTAGTCTGAGCGGAGGCCCTTTGGCTCGACTCGCCTTTGTTTGGTTTTCCATTGTAGAAATGTTGCACCTGTACCTGCTTCCAGGTACTTTTTTTCACATCACCTCACCTCCGTCCAGGTTCCAAGCGAGCTGAGGGATACTAAAATGTAACGTGAAAACACGACAGACTGCTGATTGGTCAGAGAGAATATTCACTATTCACTGCATCATCATTGCACCAGACAGAGGCCAGCAACAGAAAGTTTTATATTTTACAGTTTTCATCACTAAATCCACTTCTGAGAAGTTTTGAGGTGAGAAATCAGCTGTGAAGAGAAGAAGTGATGGCAGAACGGACTTGAGGAGCTCCGCAAGTGGCTGCGGGGGAAGCCTGCGCCAACTCGCGGGAGGAGCGTGTGAGGCCGGCCAGTCGCCCGCTCACAGAGCACAGACCGCTGCAGCAACAACGGCAGAGGAAAACACAGCTGGAAGGTTTTCATACCGCTTATCTGTCTTTACATTCTGAGGAATGTTGAAACGTTTTAACTTAAAAAAGAGAAAGCTGTGTGGATCGCTGGTGTGTGTGTCGCATTGAACAATACGTCGCGGCAGTTGTGTGTGGCGTCGAAGATTTTGAACCTGAAAATGAGCATAATACCACCTCTTTAAAAAGAGACGTCAGTAAAACTGTTGACAGGACACCTCAAACTGCAAACAAGGGCAATTATGATTATTTCTAAGTTTTATATTTGTAAAATTTTCCTCACGTCAAAAAAGCAATTTAAAAATCTGTGACATCATCACAATGTAAAGTCTACTGGCCGAGAGGGAACTCACAGGTGGGGCCAGTGGGATGAACACTATTGCCATGACATTTTGCTACTTTAAACGCTGGTGTGACCAAGCCTTTTGAGGTTTTGAAAGCCAATGCGAATTACTCAGTCCTGTTCATAGTAGTCAAGTTATGCCATGGTATTCACCAGGGAAAAGTTGTGTTTGCCTGACATTAAGTCAATGATGCAATTATTGGAGAAATAATTACTATTAGGGAAATTTTACTTTATAATTACTACATTTTTTATAGAAAATTTAAAATTGAAAAGGTACAATAAAACCTACATAACGGCTTTCAAAATCAAACCCATACCCATCTTTTACAGGACCTGTACACCATAGGACCCCATCACCAAGTTTGACACCAAGATGGCTGCTGTACAGAAATAATGTAAAAGAAATACATCTGCCTTTACAATATTAGCACAAAGCCAACTAATTATTTCTTTGAAAATCTGAATGTACATGTTTTTATCAATACTTAAATGACGTTTATGTGGAAAGCTCACGCAGCTTTCCCCAATGGACATTGTTTTGCATGAGTCCTCAATTCCCCAAATCTCTACAATAAAGGTGGTGAGTGCAAAGTTAACAAGAGCTACAGTGTCACAGTGGCTTGAAATATATATATTTCTCTTCATTATGTTTTATATGGTATATCGTATTAGTAATTTGTTATTGTTGAAAAAATACAGCAGCCACCTTGTATCAACCACCCAGAAGCTGCCATTCTACCAGACTGATCTGGGTGAGAATGACCAGTTGATCTGTTCATCTATGGGACCAACCAACCTTGTAGCTGCTTCTTTGTCCTGCATGCAGCGCTAGTCCTGAAATCAAAATGACCTCATACTTTCATAATATCCTGCTATACACCCAAGGACACACACGATCATCTCAGGCTTTGTTTACTTTTAAACAAGCTTCCTTTCACTGTACTACGGTCGCTCTACCCTGATACTCAACTGTCAGTTCATATTGCTGTCTCATTTGCTGAGGTATTTTTTATTGCTCATCACCAGTTTCAGTTACCATATATTTCTATGATCACAGACACCCATGAAAATGAGTGTGTGCGCATTTTGCCTTGTGTTTTAAGATTACATGACAGTTTATTTCA
>NC_060154.1:31519311-31540894 GCF_021292245.1 Micropterus dolomieu
ACAGAGCCCTCTGCTCCCGCCGTCACACAGACCGCTGCAGCAACAACGGCAGAGGAAAACACAGCTGGAAGGTTTTCATACCGCTTATCTGTCTTTACATTCTGAGGAATGTTGAAACGTTTTAACTTAAAAAAGAGACAGCTGTGTGGATCGCTGGTGTGTGTGTCGCATTGAACATTATGTCGCGGCAGTTGTGTGTGGCGTCGCTATGACGACCAGCTACGTACTGTCTCTGGGTACTACCTGCATTGGAAAACGGAGCAGGGCCGAGTAGAGTCGAGTCGATCGATTTGCGCTATGGTAGCATTTTTCGGCAAGGCAGAATAGATCGTCAGAACACCGTTTAGTCCTGATGGTAAGATGTGGAACAATGATGTTGTGTGGTTGTGGACTGGTAATAACTTATACCATCTGCTAGGTTACGGTCTCAGTCTGAAGCGGCTTTGATTTGGATCACACTACCTTGTTTCTTACGACCCGCCCTTCTCTGCTTCTGATTGGCTATTAGTCCTTACCTGGGAACTGCGCATGATGCAAGATGCATCACTCTGTAGCTCAAGAGCGGAGCGTACAACACAGGGTGAAAAGAGGAGCTGCAGCAATGTGCAGTATGAGATAAATATGGTGTTTTTTTGAAAATTAAACCACGTAAACCTGTTCTGGTACAACCCATAAATAAGATTTTGAACCTGAAAATGAGCAGAATACCACCTCTTTAAAGTTAGCCCTTTACTGTTGTATCGAGTTGAGTACCTCTGTAGAGGCCAAACTGGTCCTATGTTGTATTGTTGTGTTAAATGCTTTATAACACCAGATGTGATAGTCACAGCTCCATAGATAATATTAGATAGATAACAGATAGCTAGATAAGGGTTTAAATGATAATGATAGATGATAGCTTAAATTGAAGAAGACCATTGTACCATTGCATTTGTTAATGTTAACATTGCCTTTAATAATGGTATATAATACTGTACTATACCACTTTTATGTAGTTTTTAAAACTGTGATGCTAATTGCATTGAGCACATTAGCATGTTAGCAACTGTAGCATGGTTGTGTAACTTTTTTAAATGTTTGTTTTCTGAATGGAGTTTGGATCAGTCGGGGCTATGCTAACTTGTTCACAGTAAAGCATAATGATAGCTGAAATTAAGTAACAGACACACATTTTCTGAACTCACCAGGTAATTTAACTTCCTCGCTTTCCTTTCTCCAAGAATTGCCCAGTTTTGTTCGGTTTTTATGAAGTAGTAGTCCAACAGAGATCTGGGTGCCTACTGAACCTAAGAACAACAGTGGAACTGGAAATACACTGAAGCTAGCTGCTGAGAAGCTCAAGTGAAGATAAATCAACTTTGTAATCTGAAAAACTAAATAAAAAGTCAACTCTGAGCTCCTCCTGCTGGTGAATGGCGCAGTTCTCAGAGCCTAATCCAGACCGACTACGGGTGATTATTTGTCCAAAAGCTGCAGCGCTGCTCTCAGCTCTGTCACCCCTCCGCTCTGCCTGGTCCTCTCCAATCAACGATCTGAAGCCATTGGTGACGTCCAAACAATCTCACTGCTGATAGTCTATCGCGACTTAGCGTCATACGACTTTCTCACTCGGGCCCTATGCCACCGTAAAGGTCGCTTATTGGCTTGGCCGGGTCTGCCCAGAGACCTGAAGCTCGACACTGTTTCCACATAAATGGTTTTATCTTCTTTTCAGAAATGGGTAATAATGCAATAGCAGTACTATTATTGTAGCTTATATCCTTAGACAAAAAGTGAAGAGAAATTGCTAAACTGATACATCTAAGAGTGAGTTGTTTTCATTAGAACTCTACTTTCTGCCAAAGAAATACCTCTAATGAAACAGCCGACAGCGTGTTCTCTGGATAGTTACAAGTAACAGGGTTGCAGTGTCTGGGATGTTGCTGATGAATTTAACATGGCAACAGATATAACTATCTGCGTGGCAAGATTTCACTAGGAGTAAGTGAGAAAATATTTTTTTCGTAATTTGGGGAAATCAATCCTTTAAAAGACAGACAAATTCAGTCCAACCTCAGGAGGGAGGTAGAGGCTTCCAGGTCTCACAGCCTCTTATATGGAAAGAAAAGTGTCAAAATTTACCGCCAGTTCTTTCCATTGCTGACACAATGTGCCAACAGGGACCACAGACACACAGACAGACTCACACACACAGCAGGCAGGCCTGTTAAAGTTGCAACAGAACAATATCACTGAAAAACCAACAACAGTTGTTTGTGAAACAGCCAATATGTCTGCCTCTGCATGTGAGTGTGCCAACAAGTGTGTGTGTGTGTGTGTGTGAGTGTGTGTGTGCGCGTGTGCACGTGTGTGTGTGTGTGTGCTGTGGAATAGTAGATAGTGTGAAATCTTGGCAAGGTATGGAGACCAGTGTTTATGTCAAAGGAATATCCAGTACAAAGGAGCTCAGCTTTGTTTGCTACTGCCCTGACATAATAAGTTAAAAAAATGACCATTAAAGTTCACAAGTTACGTCAGGGTCTGCGTCCTGAGGCCTGTTCCAGTAAAAAATTTAGTGAAATAGTTAACCATGATCTCTCAGGGTTGACTTAGGGTTGAGGAAAATTTTTACGTTCCAAAAACAGATCATTTTAACTCTGGGTCTGTTCCTGAGGTGACTTTCTTTAACAACACCTGGCTGCTTTCAACTCTGCTAATTATGCTTCCTCGCTCCTCCCTCCTCATCGACCATGTTTGGATCAACCATCATCATTAGGAACGTTCTGAGAAGTGACGCTCCTGGAGGCACGCATGTGGAATCTGAATCATGAACGAATCATAAACACTGTCCATACGCAAAAAGGCTTTTCTGTTCGTCCTTGTTTCTTACTTTCTGTTTCAAGTGCGTCTTGGCTCATTCTGGAACAGACAGTTCTATAAACTGTAATTATTCCTATGTGCCTGAGCATAAACAGGACATCAGACATCCATCCAGTGGTGCAGGAGCCAATCCCAGCTGACAATGGGCGAAAGGCGGGGTACACCCTGGACAGGTCCATCGCAGGGCCACACATAGACAAACAACCCTTCACTCCTAAGGTGACAATTTAGGGTCACCAGTCAACCTAGGCCTGATGGTGCGAGGAAGCCAGAGCACCCTGAGAGAATCCACGCAGACATGGGGAGAACATGCACACTCCACACAGAAAGGCCGGGGCAACCGGGGTTTGAACCAGTGACCTGTGAGGCCACAGCACTATCCACCAGAGCAACATCAGACATCAATTAATTCTATTTCTGTGCCGTGATGCCACATATATTGACTACAGGAGTCATCAATCAGCCTGTGTTTTTCTTTTGAACTGTTACTGTTGCTTCTACACATTTGCCAGTTGAGATGCTGAGCATCATCAGTAGGTGCTGTCTCCTCAAAATGACTGAAGTGAGCGTAGATGTCCCATATGGTAACTCTTATATCCTCGGAGCATAATGAAGGTATCACTGGAGCAAAACAACTGAACACCTGTGAAAGTGGAATTTATAGTTCAGTCATGCTATTCTGTTGTTATTTTTCAAACTTCTGCAAAATTGTAGAAACAAACACTACAGTTACAGCTCATATTCTTCATTGCAGGTGCACAAATTCTATTCTATAAATCACAAATTAAGAAACTTACGCTCACATTTTTGCTATAGTTGCTGCAGCGACAGTGGTTTGATTCCAAACCCCAGTCCTTAGCTCTCTCGCCTTCCCTGTCTATCAGTTCAGCTGTTACTATAAAAAAAAATTATCAAAAAACTCTCATAAAACACTTTTTCAACTCTCATCCGAGGGCCGTCTTCAGTTCTGACTGACTGGCAGGGAATCCCAGCCATTTAACGTCTGTGGCGTCGTTATCTAGGTGATTTATAGCACTTGGTTTGTTAGTGCTCCTGGCTGTTTTCACAACAGTCGTTGTGGTTGCTAGAGTCACGTGAGGTCAAATGTAAATGACTGTCGCTGGCATTGTAACATGAGGCTAAATGTGAGAGGTTGTTAAGACTCCTGGGAAGAGACAGAAGGACAGCATTTTAGGTGGGGGATAATAAGTGTCTTAACCCTCCTCCTCTGTTTAGTGATGACCTGTCTATTCTGGTGTAAACGGTCTCTTTCACCCCTCTTTCAAACCATCCATCCTCCCTGTCCAAGATATGTACAGAGCTGTAAGTGAAAGGAAGTCCCTTGTCCTTTAAATGTAGGTAAACTGTCTTGACCTAAGGAGTTGACCCTTCTTTGTTGAGCCATGCCTGTGTGTAGTGGTAGTTCAGTTTCACCGATATACAGGTCTGTGCTCTCCACACTGCATTAGACTCGTTACAACTGCCTCAACTAACGAATAAGGATGTCACGATACCAGAAATTTAGTAGTTGGATTTAATAGTAATAAATCACATACACCTGGGAAAGTCTAGAGAGGACATCCAGTTCAGATGAGAGGTAATTTGATGTGAATATATTCATAAATGAGCAAGCTATTGAAATAACAACCTCGCAATGTCCATAATTAATTAATTAATTCATGAAATGTTTAAGGCTGGTCACTATCTTTATTGTCAGTGGTTTGAGATTTCATTGTTGAAAACGTTATTGACGATTGAAATGGATTAAATTGCACTTAAAAGACACTCCACCTGTAGTGACAGATGCATTTGACAGACATTCAGTCCTTTTTGCGCTGCAAACTGCATTGTCATCTTTGATGATTTTGATGTGATCAAAATTGTGAAACGTCTGCATGAATTAACTCCCCAACATATCCCAAAACTAAGAGAAATTAAGGCTTTGACACGGAGCTATTGAAGGTAACAGCTGTGAAAACTGATGAATTCCACCCCGGTTTCCATACGTGACAGCTGCACTTGTCCATGTGTTGGATCCTCGGTTGACTTGAAACCAAAGTATGGGTTCTCGTGCCATAACTATTAATGAACCAAACGGTCTCATCACCTTGATAAAATAAATGCCTGGGATTCCCTACCAGTCAGTCAGAACTGAAGAAACCTCTTCAAGTATCTTCAACCAGTTCAGTTGCCCTTGATTTTAACCCTCCTTGGGCGCCTCTGATAAAGTGCAGCACCGCCGCATATTGATAAATATCAATTTATTAATATTACATCACAGTACTTTGAGATTCTTCTTATAGTATTGTAGTGACACATGAGAGACACACACACACACACATCCAGACGGCTGTGGGCACCAGCGCCACATCAGGAGTGCACTCTCAGATATGATCTCAACTCTACTGTGTAGTTCTGGTCTGCTGACTTTATGGCAAGGAGTGCTATGTGTGTGTGTTTGTGCAGTGTTTAAGTGTGTATGGTTCTGGTAATGTGTGTTTCTGTTTGCCTGGATGTGTGTCTGTGTGGCCCCGTGTGTGTGTTCCATCTGGGTGGTCAGCCAATACATTAGCCAGCGCAGATGTAAACAACAACCAGCTAATGAGGCACAGTGGCCGTGAACCTGATATTTATTTGTATAGTGATACATCAGAATGACACGTCAGCTGCAGAGCCATATTATGTTTACGTATATTTTCTTTCTAATTACACAACCTCCGCTTTAACTGACTAACCTTGAAATTTGTTTTTTGGTCTGTTACCCAGTGGTTGTGGATTTTAGTCCCTGAAAAAAAATCCCGAGATGCCATTGTTAAACAACAACAGGAAGTTAGTTGGTGTTGTTTGGCCTGCTGACCGCTCACCAACATGCTCATCAGTTGGAGCTGCAGCAGTGGCTATGACACACAGCTCATGGAGACAATTAAGGTACTTACGCTACTTCTTCTCGGAGTTCTAACTCAGTCAAATTTGAACACACAGGATATCTTTATCAACTCTGATGTCCATCACAAATACACATCCATAAATCCTCTTGCACTAGGAGAGAGACAATCTTTATAATTCCAGAACTTGCCTGAGAATCCTTCAGTTTTTCAAGAGTTTCTGTTCATTATCAAAGTAATCCAGTGATAGGTGTCTGTACATTCAACAGGAACTGCTAATGGTTAATTCTATGTAATTTTAATGGTGTAACTGTAAACGAATGTAGGGTAAAAGGCTGCTCTGGAAAATTCACATGCCTCACTATCAACACGTATGACTGAAACTACTTTCTACCAAAAATACTGTCCACATGAATGTCATTTTTCATTGCTTTTAGCAACACTACAGTAAAAACCATTCAAAAGCTATCTGAATGGTTAGATACCACTAAATATAAGTGAGAATACATGTCCAGGGCTGTATATGATTATTTAATGTTTGTTTGTGTCAATAAAAAAACGAATAAAAGGCTAATTATGCAACTTATGAGCTTTAATGTCATCCTCAGTAACTCTCTTTGTATTAAAAATAATTAATAACAACAATAATTCAAGGTGACCAACTAAATGCAAATAGATCAGCTAAATGTTTAGGATGATTGACATTTATTTCCCACACCCAGTGTCACTGTGACACAGAGAGGATGAGCGAGAAGAGAAGTAAAAGGAAAGAACAAAACAGAGCTTGGGGGAGTATTTGAAGAAGGCAGTGAGTGGAAATCCTCTCTCTCTCACACACATACACACTGTCTCTCACTCTCTGCGTAAATTGCTGAATTAAGAGATTAGAGAAAGAGAGCAGAGATTACCGGAGAGATGCTAAGGATCAAGGTGTTCAAACATAAACATTAGCCAAATGCAAAATTTTTCCAAGCATTTTTCCAAGCATTACAAACATCACACGACTAATTATGGAGCACCTTTCCAGCCCCGCTGCAACACTGTGAAAAGTTAAACTTGAAATTGTTTGCTCTACTGGGACTTTTGATTAAGATGAACAAAAAAAGGCACCAGTTATCTGCTAAAGCTAACTTTTTTTTGTTAGCTTCAAGCTTGCCACATTCCCCATTCAAAATAAATTGATCAGTTTAGTAGTTAAAGCCCGTTGGAAATATTTCTGGATGTTGATATGTTGTAGTATGTTCTTATTTACATATTAGTGTCGTCATAACATAATATTTGCATATATAGAGGATAAAAAAAATTAAGTTTAAAGGGATTAAGTCAAACTGAACTTAAGTGACTCCAACTCTATGTATCATTAGCTACTAATGAAGCTCAGCAAAGTTCAGTCAGGAAGACTATCTTTATGCCTCTCTCTTCCGTGATTCCTCAGACTAAGAGGAGATTCTTCACTCGTTCTCCTGCTCCCATCCACATATGCTACTCCAGGAAACGCCGCTGCAGACAACACCCTGATTGCCACCATGCAGTCTCTGGCTAATTCCTTCTAAGCTATCCACACATGCCTTCAGTCCCCAGAACATTTGAACCCCGGCCACATCTTCAGCGTCCTTTGCTGTTAGGCCTTGTGCTGCTGCCTGCCCCCGTGTTCAACAGCACTTTGCATCCAAGCCGCTCATCGCTCTCTGGCCTCCACCGCCTCAGCTCTCAGAGGTGGGAAAACTTCCTCTTGCATCAAATATCAGCCACTATCAGGTCAAAGAATCAACCATGTCAAAAAGTCATCATGCAGATCCCAGTGTAAGTCGGACGATCCAGCGGCAAGTCCCTGGTAGCTTTCGCGGCAACCATGATGTGATCCGCTCTGTCTATCCAGAGAGAAGGCAAGACCTGGTTCCTATCTTGGCACAGACTGACGATCTTAATCCAAAATACGGAAGGATCATTGTGCATCCGTATTTCCTATTCTCGTTGTTTCGGAGTTTCCCAAGCATTTACTGCAGTACTGCAGGGATACAGGGTTCACCATGCGGTTTCAGCCACTGTCCTCTGGGACCTCATCTCTGGTCATCACAGCTCTTGAGCCGGCACCCGGTGCATAACTCCATCCGGATCATTTTCTAATGTAACATCCCTCCTCACCACTAAATGCTTGCATACGTCTTCTCACGTGGGTTCAGTGTTTGTAGGTCACATCCTCAGGCATTTCTGGTCAGGCTGCATATTATCACAGTTTTAAGTTCCGAGGCGCTCATCCAATCTGAAACATTATTTTAATTTTCCCAGCATCCACCTGCGGGGAATTAGTTAAAGTGAATTCTCTATTAGCGGCCTACCCTTTCTTTACCTTAACTACAAGGGATGAGGACAATTGCCTTCAGTTCTATAATAGGGTCCAGATCTTCTTTACTTAAACTGCAAGCATTAGTGGAACGTTACAAGGTACATTTTCTGAGGTTCGGCACTTGGGTGCAGTTTGAGGTACCTGTGGTTTGCTTGAATATTTATTTCTACAATTCATGCATGTTGTGCTTTTGTTCCACTGCATGTCGGAGAGCAATACTGTAAATGGGGTGGTTAGATCTGCTCCACCCTCACCTGTTGCAACATTGCAGTGAAAAGCACATTAATGCATCAATACTCAATTGTGTCGTCAGGTCATTCTTCCATGGCTTTAGTTGTTGTTGAGTGTCCAGGGTCACTCAACAGCAACATCAATAGCCTAATAATCCTCACGACGCAGCCTGTCTCGCAGATCTCCAAAGAACGGAGGCTACTCGCAATAATATTGCTACATTTTGTTTGAGTTTCACGAAACGTGACTCCCCACCGTTAGGCCTACTCAGTTTTCAATTCAATTAAATTCGATTCAAATTAGCTTTATTGGCATGAATGTAATAACAACATTGCCAAAGCATCATATATGCAACATAAGAACAATCAGCCCCATACATTTCACCTGACCGCGACACAGACACCTGTCACTCTGTGTCTCTGTCTTCATCGCTCAGAAACACCTTTGCTTTGTTTGGGACTGTCGGCTGTGAGCTGCACTTTATCAGAGATGCTGAAGTTAACATTTATGTGGATGTGCAGGCTTGGGAGCTTCATATTACACAAATACAGGCATTTCCTCAATAAATTGGTGCCGAATAAATATACCAGAATGTAGGAAATTAAGTTTCAAGCCCAAATTTTTATTATCAGTAGTAATTATAAAAATCATAATAAATGTATTTCTGTGGCCTATGATATTTAATAATTAAAATATAGCTCAATAATTTATAGGTAAAGTAAGTATAAGGTTCAGTTTGACAAATGGCATCCCAAGGTGAAAATGAAACAGTTTTGCGGGGTTTTTTGTGGGTTGATATAAGTAGAGGTAATTTACTGTTGCTTTATAAACTTACTTCGGGGGTGAAAACAGGTGAAAACATAAAAGATTTCTGGGCTGGGCTAAGCCCCCAATGTTTCATGAGCCTGGAAATGCCTGTGTCAGTACTTACAATCCAGTGGGCATTTTGCATAATGCTTTTGATTCTTTGAGGCTGGTACTTTAGCACTTTTGCTTAGGTGAGTTTTCCAACAATTGAAACAGAGTATTTTTACACTGTGGTATTGGTACTTTTACTTTGTTAAAGTATTTGAGTACTTCTTCCATCTCTGACTACAAGGGCATTTAATTTAATGGCATACATATTAGAATCTGACCTGTATTTAAAGTCCATTATCCGATAAGGGTATTTGCTCATATCCAGCTTGAAACCCATTGTTTTACATTTACTCCTGTTGCCTAGTAAAGACTTCCTAAATAATCTTGAATTGAAGATATAACCAGCCCTAAGAAGTGATGAATAGCATTTATCATAATGTCGAATATATTGATTCAGGGTCTGAAATTCCCTTTTTTTAAATGCCTGTTACGGTGGCATGCAAATACTGTATTTAATAAATGAAGGAATAAAATTGAGCTCCTTTAGGCTTCATTTCATGTAAATAATGTTGTCATTCAATGTTCAGAATAATTACACAAAAACACATTTGCATGTAAAAAGGAAGCATGTCTTCCAGCACATGACAATCACTCTACCTGACTTAACAATTATGAACAACCAGGTATTTCAAAGGTACAGACAGATGACAAGAAACACACAAGAGCTTCACCACAGTGAATTAAATGGTCTCTGCTAAATACAAAAACAACAATTTAATGAGTCCTTATAGCTTTCCCAGCAAGCAAACGCAAAATACAAATATTGAGTGGACAAAAGTTGGCCAACGAAAATTAAACCAAGTGTCGCCTCTTGCGTCTATCAGACAAGCTTTGGGATTCTCGCAACACCGGAGTTACCTCCCGTAGTCTGACCACTGCGCTGCTGGCTAGCTAACTGTCTGTCAGTCTTTTCCAACGGTGAGTTTGGTTTGAAATACTGCCATACATATACCCTGAGCTGACTGGCGGGTGCTTATGGTGTGTGTGATGCAGACGCATGCACAGATTGCCACAATATGCTTACCTTTCTGTTGTACATTTTCTCTGTCCACCAAAGTGGCGGATGGCCTAATGATTTACCTGCATTTGGTGCATGGCGGGTGCTAATTTCAGACCCTGGATGGAAGTATGTACTTTTATGACTTACAACAGGAATTTATCCACCACTGTTGTCCCCCAGCACATTGGGCCGACCTTCATTTGAGTCCCAGCTCATACTTAACTGGCTTTATTTTAGAAATAGGTAGTCCAGACTGACTCCTCAAGTCCTTCTATAGAAGGTTTCTTCCCAGCAAGGGTGTAGGCCAATGGTGAAGGTGGGGAGGAAGGTGGAGTTCAAGCAGGAGGCCAGCAACAACCCTGGAGCCCCCCGGGCGGTTTGCGGTACAGGTGAGACCACTCTGACTCTGGAAGTCGAGCACGGGGCTGGGGATAAACCAAGAGACCTGAGCCACAGGTCTCTTGGTTTATACAGAGAGGAGACTGGCAACAGGACAGGAGGACTGAACAGAGCAGGAACCCAAGCAGAAGGACTCTGCTCCCCTTTACAGCCAGAATGCAGGAGCGACAGGTAGCTATACCCCAGCTGTACCCCAATTTAGTTCTTTATTATTATTTACTTTATATTTGTCATGATAGCAAACAGTAACTCTTTTTAGCACAAGTAAACCTGCCAGAGAGTTGAATGTCTTTTCATTCATTTCCAACTTGACTGGTGCATCACAAATTAAGCCAACAGTAGTTTCCACAGAATAACTATCAGTATATGAGCACACATAACAGAACATTGTCAAAGCATTAAAATAAAATGTGTCTATTGAATTATTTTAATAAGATTGAGCAACTGTTGACTTTTTTCATTATAATTACCTCATATGTCTGTGTTTTCTCATCGCGACAAATCCAGTATCTTTTTTCACATTTCGCAATCATAATGATGAGAACATGCACGCATGCAGCTGTATGGATTTTCTTTTACATCGTGTTGCTCCTCCTTTATGTTGAGGTGTATAAAATGATAACAGTATTATTAAGAGAAGTACAGCAGCTTAATCACTATCTATCCTGACTGTTAGTCAGCAGGCAGGCTGAGTCTTGTCTCCTCCGTCTCCCCACCTTTTACTTTGATTTACCGTAAAAGGCGACTGCTTTCATAGATGTTCTCACAGACAAAGACTCACACACACATTAACTTGCAAGTGCACATTCACATTTACAATGCACACTAAGCTTTTGCATAATAATGCTTTGACAAAAACACATGGCATGGTAGCAAAGTCCGTGTATTATTTTATTGAAATTTTATTGAAATTCATATACATATAGTATATATATATATATGTGTGTGTGTGTGTGTGTGTGTGTATATTGTAAATCACAACCTGTTTTTTCCACATTCAAATACCACAAAAAATGGGATGTTTTTAAATTACTTCACCTGCACTGCATTTTTGAATTTTAACCCCTGACACTACTATATATGAACTGAAATGTCTCAACAACAAGACCTAACTTTATCTCTAGTGCCAATCTGATATTTTCTAACACAGCTCATGGGTAGTGTAGCATTTAGACCAGTCTGCATGCCAAAACGGCGGACGAAACATGATTTTTTTAGAAAATTAGTAAAAATAATTAAATCTGATGGCCATACCTGAAACCTATATGATCCTTATATTAAAGGGAGAGTCCCATGTTTGTAGGTGAAGTAACTTTGAGGATATTTTTACAAGGAAAAACTGAAATGACAATACAGATGGGAGAACCAGTCGCTCCTCCTCACAGAGCCCATGGTGTGGCTGTAGATTTTTATTCTTGTTTTGTCTAAACCTAACACTCCTAAACACAGGAGCAGGGATGTGAACTCCCTGCTCTGATGTTGAAAAATGTTCCACTAAATATAATCATGGCAGCAATGACGTAACTGGCAAAACACATCAGTTGTATATCTAGGAGACAGGATTACATCGCTATTGTTTTTATTAGGGCAAGTCAACCGCCATGACGACAGAAGCGTGACAAGCATATTTAAAGTTAAATTATAGTTGTAATTACTTGATGGTTTTATTAATCATTTCCATGACATTGTCTATCGAATAGACAAAACAATTGTGATAAAAGGTGTGTCTTAGTATATGTACATAATTATAAATTCAAACACACACATACACACACACACACACCCCATACGCTACACCCTTTTTACATGTCAAGGTGTTCCCTTACAGCCTCACCTAAGTTTCGCACACATGTTTCAAAATTGAAAGTTTCATCTTGATTTTTTTGAAAAGTATAAAAGACTATGCTTCTTGGTACTAAACAGAAAACTAGCAGATTTTTAAATCTAGTTTGAGTTAAAGGCAGTTATCACTGTTCACAAGTTAACTATATGAATGGCCTTGTTGTTTTTATTGATTTAAAGCTTAAGAATAAAATTAAAACCTAGGTCTGAGTTCTTTTTTGTTCTTTAAATGTCAGAAAAAAACTTGTCACCCCGGTATTTCTACATATTTTATGACTATGACAGTAATAATCATCATATACAAGTAAGTCGTGTCTTTTACTTATGACAGCCATTCAATGTCCATTTCATCATTATAACATGTATGAGGCTCCTTATTGGCTGTCTTTAAATTCATTAGTTCATATTCCTTTTTAATTGCATTTGCTTAAATTACCCTCTTAATCTGAAACGTGTTACAACCATACACCTCAGCATATTCACAAAGTCACTCTAATCAGCTCAAGCTCTCAGGTAAAAGATTATTCTGCTGAATTTCAATCGCATTAAATCCAAAGTATGTTTCATTAAAACTAGCCTGTTCTCATATTTAAAATCAAGTTGGTCTTTAAATGTTTTTATCCGCTTTTTAAAGTATTTTTTATTAATGATATGCATGCATGCATTGTACGAAAGAAATATGAACAACATGGAAAATATTTGCTCTCACTCGCTCACTCACTCTCAGTATGGGAGTCAGTCTGATTTATATCTGATCCGTAAGTCTCGGAGTTCAACTCTAGACAGCCTGATAAATGACGGCAATTAGAGCTTTCTCATTAATGTTGTTTTTAATTCAGTCCATCCACATAGGGTATTCATCATCCCCCTCTGTTACCGCGCATGCATGTGCATGTGTTTGTTTATGTGTGTGAGTGCTGTGTGTGTGTGTGTGTGTAGTGAAAAAAGAGACCAAGAGTGAAGGGGAAGAAGGAGACGCAAAAAGCAAGTGAGCGAAATCAAGAAACGGAGAGACAGACGGAGAGAAACAAACAAATGTCAACTGTCCAGCTCCTCAGTCTGTTTCCCTTGGCTTGATGTTGCTGCTTCTTGAGTGGAGTGGGAGAGAGGAAGTGAGGAGAGAGGGAATCGCTCCATTTGAACAGACACGCACGCGCAAGATGGATGACAACTGTGCATGCACACCTGTTAATGTCTTGTCTGTTATGGTTGGAGGTTCAGCTAAGGCTTTTGCTTTTCTCCTTCATATACGTCATTCTTCAGTCATTTGGCATTGTGACGATGTTGATAAAGTTCTTGTACTTGTAGGATTCATAATGTATTCTTATGATTATTATTATTAATGCTGTTGATGATGATGATGATGATGATGATACTGAGTAACACATTACAGCAAGGTCATTACCACAATTTTTAGTGTAAAGGATTGCAACTTTAAATTCAGTAATTACATTACGGTTAATATTCATATTAACTCTTACAAGACTTTGACATTGTGGGGGTTTGCACTGGGCTGAGTAATGCAAGTAATAGAATGAGTATTTAGTAAAGGAATGTAATTATTTTTTTAATGAGTAAATGATTACATATTTTGAGTAACGTGTCCAACATTGGTTATTGCAGATAAAGAATATGATTATTGTCTATCTCTTACTGTATTTAAGGTATAACTCACAATATCAGCATCATTATCATAACCATCAAAAATAAAGGCTGGTGTGACAGTGAAATTTTGTTCTTTGTAACTTATCTGGTTCTAGAAGCTTTACCTTGGCAGCTAATGGGACTAGACAGCTCCTGTCTCAAAACTATTTGAAAACCATTTTTTTTGGATATATGCCGTGCTTCAATTTTGGACTTTCTGGATGTCTGTTCTCTGCACGTCACGGTTTGCTATTTGGTCAGTGGCGCAAAATCGTCAAAAATCCCAAAGCTGAACTCGATCTTAAACTTTTGTGTGGATTTACTACACCCCTGAATGTTCTAATGCCTTTTCTGTTTGTGCTAAATGCTGGCGTGACGAGGCCTTTAAAATGCAAATTTCAGCCTTATTTTGTTAGATGACTAGATTTTTTTTACTGTTGTTGCTGCCATCCGTCAGTTCATTTCATTTCATCACACTGATATGTATCTGCTCAGCCCTCATGGCCTGAGTGTTGTCACTGGAGGAAAGTTTCACAGAAAGCAATGAAAGAATTGTCGTGGCAAGATTACAGTCTTTTGCAGCTACAACCTCTTAGAAAATAGAGGTCTGGAGAAACAACATGTTTAGCTCAGCTACGTTGCTAGCAACTTCAACAAGTAAATCGCAGTTTATATACAAAGCTTATATTCACGGGTTGAAATGGGCCGTAACTCCTGTTGGAGCAAAAGTCAGGACCAAATGGTGTGCCTGCTGAGATTTTTTAGATCCAGGAGAATGTTGTTATTGGAGAAACCTGCTTATGGAACTGTTTTGCAGTGTTTTTTATGTATTTGAAAGAATAATTTCTTGCTGATTGCAACCCAAGTCCTGCATTATTATTATTTGATCAATGCAGGAAAGGTGCTAGACTAAAACATTTCATTAATGATTTATCAATTGAACTAAATTAATCAAAAAACCTCAATGACTAGATTTATTGTGTGGAAATGCCCCTCTCTGCACATTACAGTATGTTGTATCGCTATGAACCTTTTTTTTCTATAACTTTCTGCCTTGTCACAAGATTTACCTGTTTCACCCGCTGGCTCACTGTAATACAACTTTTTTCAAAGTGGGTAAACCCACTTAAAATAGGTGGATGACCCCTTTCACATCGTCAGTAGACAAGTTTGCCTTTTCAGTTTTTTCTGATGTGTCGCATTCAACGTCACAAACGGCCTGTAAAACAGGGTTAGTAAACAGTAAATGTAAAGTTTACGCGGATGTAAAGTCACAGCAGACAGAAGGTTATTCTAACATGCCCATGAAGGTTTAAATTTATCCAGATGTCCATTTTTTTCACTCAGACAACAACTGAACAAAATTATAAATGCAACACTTTTGGCCCCATTCATCATGAGCTGAACTTTCTCTGTGTTCACAAAAGGCCTGTTTCTCTCAAATATTGTTATAAAATCTATCAAAATCTGTGTTAGTGAGCACTTCTCCTTTGCCGAGATAATTGGTCCACCTCACAGGTGTGGCATATCAAGATGCTGATCAGACAGCATGGGTATTGCTCGGGCCACTCAAAAATGTGCTGTATAACTAACCTACATTTTAATCGCCATTGTCACGATGAGCTAATCGCGTTCTTTCAAATTGCAATTTCGATTTGAAAACAATCAGTTGTTCAGCCCTAACCCTGATGACCAACAATTAGAAAGCTTTTTTAACTATGTATTTAAGTTTGCTCACTTGGTCTCAAATGCTTGGAAAATAAGGCAAGTTAGTTTGTTTAATTAGATTTAATTGTGTATTGTGTATGTGTATATGTACAGTAGGTATTATTATTATTATTATTCTCCCTTCTGTAGTGTTTGACACTGTATATTATGATGTACTCTGGTCCTGGCAATATTGAATTTGATGTCTTGTAAGCCCATGTGGCCTAGGCGTAATTGTACTCATGATACAATTAATAAGAGTTAATTCATTCATTCATTCATGCATTCATTATTAAACTATACATTATATAAATCTTATCTTAGGACCTTTTATGTTAATGGTGTTTCACCATTTGAACACACTGGGCTGTGAAATGTCATCTTCTCTTTATCTTCTCTTCAGACAAATTAGCTAAATCTGCTCCTCAAAGTGGGCACGCCCATCACACCCCTCAGGCACACATACAAACACTGAACAGGGAACTGGCTTCCACGCTCACTTATAAGTTTGCAAATAGAAACATGTGCCCCTTTGCAATGAAGCATGCACATAGACACACACCTATAAACATCAAACTTAACCCGCCTATAACTGCCGACACCATAAAATGAAAAAATAGGGCGTGAAAATGCAAGAAATATCAAAGACATAAGTGCGTGCACACACAGGAAAAACGAGTACACACATACCTGTCGACCAACCTTCCCCATCGCATCTGAGCCACTTTTGGATTTTGGCCTCAGACCATATTTCCTATGACATCCTGCCTCAAGTGATCAGTGTACATGATGAGATGTTGCCCCATGATGTACCTGCTGTAGGTGTCAAAGTGATTACAAAAGATTTTCAGTCCAAACCAGAGTTTCAGTGTCCTCCTCCCTTCTGTCTCCTTAAACACATGTTAACTAGTTTTTCAATCTGCATTTGCGTCACAGTTGCCTAATCAAACTGCTGCTGTTTACCACTGTTGCCAGGAGACAATGTTGTACATGTTTTGACATAAATGCTGGGAAAATGGAGAACGATGCACAGGCGCAGGTGACGATTGATAGAATCGTGAGCTGAACAGATAATTATGACACCAAACCTCCAGAGGGCCAGAGAATCGTTCAGGTGGGGGCGTAGGTTGCTGTATCACCAGCTCACACTGTGCGGATCAATTGTCCAGCCACAACATGGTTGCTGACACAGAACATATAAATGGATCCCCTTGTTAGAATAAACATTCTAACAAGACGACCTGCAAATGAGAGAAAGGCAACATTATTGAACAGAGAGTAAGAAGAAAAAAGAAGAGTTTTTAATATACTCACATACAGTATACTGTATATTATCTCTATATTGTAATGCTGCACTTGCTTAAACTTGCTACTGACAAATGATGACCCTTTTATTTCCACACAGTCTTATTTCTAGGACGGTAGAATAAAGCAGCCCTTCTTAATAGGACCTGGGTGTGTAGCACATACTGATTGCCAGCAAACAGCAACAAAGCACAACAATGAATACTTACCAGCTCCAGGGCTTCTGTATAAGCAAAGCAAAGGGATTTGGTTTGGGGCTTGTTCCCCTGAACCACTTCAATACAATTTGACCACAGTGATGATAATGATAATTATGCGGTGTTCCATTGTTTTGAAGTGGAGATTAACAGAGATGAGTTACATGCAGCTTCTCCATGTAATCCTTGAGACTCTTCAAGGATTACCAGATTATTTTTGTACACACGCTACAGAATGAAACATGCACAAACATTTGCACAACTGGATTCTTGTGCACAATGAAAAATGTGTCCATCTTAAGTATTTTGTAGAGTATTATGTAGTAAATTCATACTCTCAATAAGTAGAGGCTTACAGACTCTTTAAACAAACAGTTCTCAAACCTTTAAGCAAATATGATTCTGCAAACCTGAAAAGCAATTGGGAAACTTTGGCTCAAATATTAAAAATGTATATAGTAATTGGTCTGCCGATTTATGTGTTTGGCTCTCTAGCGATGCCACCATTGCTGTTGTAGAACGTTCAACTGAACACAGCTTCATGTTTTTTGGAAGCAAAGATGGTCGGACTGATCACAATCAGCAGTTCCACTCACTGACAGATGACGGTAGACTGTGTGAATGTGGAAGTTTTTAATCTCGGAAACACTAGTCTGATAAATTCTTGGAAATGTAACATAACTGGAGCTGTTGTCCAACCTCTGCACGTTGGATGTGAAAGTGCTGTGTAGTAATTAAGCCCTTGCCCGCATTGCTGTCTGAATTTGCTCAACTTAATCAACCACCTTGGAAACATCACTGCTGATCCATCTCACCCTGGACACAATCTGTTCCAGCTTCTCCCCACTAGTGGGCGCTACAGAGCACTGTACGGCAAAACCAACAGACTTAAGTGTAATTTATACTTCTGCGTCAAATCGACGGCGTAGGTGACGTCGTAGGCTACGGGGCTACACAGAGGCACCAGCCTTTAGACGTGCACCTCTTCAAAAATGTAACTACACGTCGAGTCGACGCGGACCGTAAGCTCTGTGATTGGTCGACTGGCTAGCCTCGCAATGCCTCCGAGCCGACCGGAAGTACCCCGCGCTTTGAAGTAACATTTACTAGCGGCCAAAATGGCGGCTGTAACACAGTGAACCAATATATTTGAACGTCACAACCCAAGCGAAATGACTCGTTTCGCTATCAGAATGTGATCCATTCGGTCAGTAACATTTGAAAAGGCTACACCAGCCGCACATATACAATTTTACCTCCATTTACGTTAGCGGAGCGCTAAACTGGAAGTTAGCCTGCTCGGACGGCAAAAGTCAACACAGTGGACGCTGTAGCACTACTGCCAACTAGTGTTTGGGGGTGTAATTGCAGAATGACGGACACACCTACGCACAAGTATAAATGCGTGGCTACGTGCGTAGCCTACGCCGTAGGTACGCATGTAGAGCCTACGCAGGAGTATAAATGGGCCTTTAGGAACAGTTTCTTCCCACAAGCCATCACTCTGATGAACAGCTGATTTCTGACTCACAGTGTCAGGAACAGTTCTTGTGCAATAACCCAGTAGCTCTGTCTCTAATCAGCCACCTGTTTACTGGCTAACACTTATTTATTCACCATTCTCTATTCCAGTGCTGTTCATACTGTTATAATGTCATATTGTAGATACTGTATGTCAAGCCATCTACCTCAAGTCATAACTCCTGCACAAAATACTTAAACTTATTTATTCCAGCATCCTTTGCACTATGCTTCATTGCACTGTGTACATGTGTACATGTATGCATGTATGTGTCCCTGTATATCACATCCACCTCCGACATGTACATACTCCTGCATCCTTGTACTCTGCTCACTGCACTATTTGTCAATATGTCTATATTGTTTTTGTTCATAGTTTGTATATTTGTGTTGTCTACACTGAAGTCTGTGTCTGATTTTATCTAATTTTTATTATTGTGATTTTGTATTTTTGTATGAGTAAGCACATCATGAGCAATGTACAATCCAGAGTCGAATTCCTCGTTTGTGTACACATACCTGGCAATAAAACTGATTCTGATTCTGATTCTGAAAAATTGGACAGATGAACAGAGCAGACTTTACGGCAGGGAAACATGATGTTATCTAAGAAGGCAGTATGTGTGGCTTTTAGCCACCATGGCAGCTTTGTTCTATGGATGGCAACGTTGGTCTGTGGGATGTCAGTAGGTCGGTTGGTCCACCACTTTATTTTAGTTTACTTAAATTTAGAATTTATTATTAGAGTAGTTATTATTTATTATCCCTCCAGTTTGATGTGAAAACTGACAGTAAATATTCGTGAAATATTATTTGATTTGACAGTCAGTTGTTGACTAAAACGTTATGTTGATACAACTATACGTTACAGTACTGAATGATAACGCAAGTTAGTTGTTTTGATGTTCCGGACCTTTGCTTCGGGAAATGTTCTCTAACTGGACCGCTTTGAATTCCAATTGAATACCCCTGATATAGACTCTTAGTTTTGTTAACAGAGCAGGAGGATGTGATGGAGATCAATTAAAACGAAAATGGCCTCATTGAGCAACGGCTTGTGGATTTAGCTTTTCCTCAGAGTTGAAGTTTACTGTTGGAGCAGCTGATAATGACATAGCTAGTTAAACTGTTGTCTAGGCATCTTTTAGTTATGTTGCATTAGCAATATACCATGGGTGGTGATGGCGCATAGATAAGATGCTTGCCTTTGGTGTGGGAGACCTGTGTTCAATTCCCACTGTGAGACATCCACCATTGTGTCACTGAGCAAGACACTTAACCCGTTAGTTGCTCCACAGGCGTGTGACCTCTGACATATATAGCAGTTGTGAGTCGCTTTGGATAAAAGCGTCAGCTAAATGAATTATGCAATAGTTTATTTGAGGATTTTCAGTCAGGATTTAGAGCTCATCATAGCACAGAGACAGCACTGGTGAAAATTACTAATGACCTTCTCATTGCATCAGACAAAGGACTTGTCTCTGTACTGGTTTTATTAGATCTTAGTGCTGCATTTGATACCATTGACCATCAGATCCTATTGCAGAGACTGGAACATTTCATTGGCATTAAAGGAACCACTCTCAGCTGGTTTAAGTCCTATTTATCAGATCGATTTCAGTTTGTACACGTTAACGATGAGTCCTCCATGCACGCCAAAGTTAGTCATGGAGTTCCACAAGGATCTGTCCTCGGACCAATCCTCTTCACTTTAAATATGCTTCCTTTAGGCAATATTATCAGGAAATATTCCATAAGCTTTCATTGTTATGCAGATGATACTCTTTATAACTTTTAGTTATATCTATCGATCAAACCAGATGAAACTCATCAGTTAGCTAAACTTCAAATGTACCTTCAGGATGTTAAAACCTGGATGACCTGTAATTTTCTAATGCTAAACTCAGATAAAACTGAAGTTATTGTTCTGGGGTCTAAGGACCTCCGTGACGCATTATCTAAAGATATAGTTTCCCTTGATGGCATCGCCCTGGCCTCCAGCACCACTGTGAGGAATCTTGGAGTTATCTTTGATCAGGACATGTCGTTTAAGTCTCACATTCAGCAAATTTCAAGAACCGCCTTTTTTCACCTACGTAATATTGCGAAAATCAGGAACATCCTGTCTAAAAATGATGCTTCTAGGCTGGATTACTGCAATTCCTTATTATCAGGCTGCTCGAAAAAGTCCGTTAAGACTCTTCAGCTGATCCAGAATGCTGCAGCACATGTTCTGACAGGAACCAGGAAAAGAGATCACATTTCTCCTGTCTTAGCTTCTCTGCATTGGCTTCCTGTGAAATCCAGAATAGAATTTAAAATCATTCTTCTTACCTACAAAGCTCTTAATGGTCAGGCACCATCTTATCTTAAAGAGCTCATAGTACCTTACTACCCCACCAGAGCACTGCGCTCCCAGAATGCAGGGTTACTTGTGGTTCCTAGAATCTCCAAAAGTAGACTAGGAGCCAGAGCGTTCAGCTATCAAGCTCCTCTCCTGTGGAACCAGGTTCCAGTTTGGGTTCAGGAGGCAGACACCATCTCCACATTTAGGAGTAGGCTTAAGACTTTCCTCTTTGATAAAGCTTATAGTTAGGGCTGGCTCAGGTGAGTCCTGAACCATCCCTTAGTTATGCTGCTATAGGCCTAGACTGCCGGGGGACTTCCCATGATGCACTGAGCTCCTCTCTCCTCTACTTTCTCTCCCTCTGTATGCAACCTTATCCCA
>NC_060154.1:31540994-31565249 GCF_021292245.1 Micropterus dolomieu
GTGTGCTCATGCATGTGCTCAAACTAATGAGGGAGCCAAAACAAAGACCGACACAGCTTCATACAACATGCTGGAAACTCCCACTGCAACGTTACAGATATATTTTTATGACGTTGAACTAATCCATGCTCGTTGCATGACGTTACATTAACTGCAATTAGTTGACAGCTTTTCAATAACTATTTGTGTATCTTTTACTGGAAACTCAGCAATGTGAGCAGAGCTAAATGTATAGGATAACAAAAAAGGTTAGTGAGCTATATATAGACTTCAATAATGAGAGCAAGTTGTGGGAAGTATTTATTTTTGTAAGACAGCGTAGCTTTCATGTAAAATCCACAAGCTGATAAGACTTAATGGCTAATGTTAGCTAGCATTAGCATCCTATACTGTATAAACTTCCATTTGATAAGTCTTTACTGGTAAGTTGAGTGTTACAGACTCGGCCTCTGCCAGTCTCTTCGGGGTAGCCAGAAGCTCGGCCTGTCCCAGCCAGCCGCACTCACACAGTCACCATCTTCCCTGTATAATGTTTGATTTCACAAGGACCATTACTTTTGGTCTCTGTGAGGCTAGACGGTCTTATGTGGGTAGGAGGTCTCAACCTGGCCTTCAGGCCCTTCATGGCCCACATCATTCAGAGGACCCAGCCTTGGAAACAGTTTACATTGCCTGTAGATGTAACTGTGTCTGTATGTGTTAGCACTGTGATAGACTAGCTAGACCTATCTAGGGTTTATAATGTGTCTCACCCAATGCATGCTGGGATAGGCTGCAGACAGGCAGAAAATTGATGAATTCTCTTGAGGCTTGTCAGTTGGCCAACTTTTATTTCAATTCAATTTTGAATCACATACTGTATATATAACTATGAAAGCATTGGAATGAGGGATGATTATGAAGGGGTAATTCCACGTGCTGTGATTACACAACAGATCCCAGCATTGTTTGTCCCAGTCTAGTCCTAAGTTTAAGGCAAAGTAAGTAAGTAAATGTGATCAATTCATCAAGATCTACTACCAAATTGAAGTTAGTGTTTCAAAGTAAGTGATGCTTTCTTTGTTTCTAATAGTGGTAAACAATAATAATGTTGATATAATAATAAAGTTATTACCTGTGTGCTAAGTTACAGATAGCCCAGCTTATACTATTTTGTATGTGCAGCATGAGGTCAGTCCTGGTGAGAACCATCTCTGTGTTTTAATAGAGAGTGTCGAAAAGCTGAACGCAGACGGCAAAAAACAAATATCCAGGTTCACTATGACATCTATAAAAACAGACTTCACATTTTTAACTTAGAACTGAGAAAATCGAGGCGGTCCTTCATCTCTGACATCAATCGCCAAAATCAGTTATTATGCATGTGCCTGGTTTTCTACTGTTGACAGCCTGTCAACAGTAGAAAACCAGGCACATGCACTAACACTCCTGTGTTTACTGGAGCTCCAGAACTTCTATCCACCAGGGTCCGCAATGAATTCACCTCCTTCTTCACAGACAATATAAACTTGCTTTGCCTTTCAATGCATCAAAACCATTTGTGAGACATTTGAACCAAAACCACACAGATTTGTCAAATAGTTCCTTTAGTATTATTCAGCTGAGGAAAATGCAAAAAGATCATGACTGGATGATGTGAACTTCATGAGTAAAGTTTATATTTATATTTGTGTCATTATTAAAGTATCAGCACACCATTTATATCTTTGATTCATTGTGAAGGGGACAGGTAGTAGAAGATTTTACTTCTCCCTCCCCTTTTCTGTCTTGTAATGTTATCAAAAATATAATGCCCATGTCATTTTCAATTAGAGCTAAATAACAGCCCTTTTTCTTCATAATTGTCATTCAAGTCCAACGTCATTTTATGGAAGTATGGTTACATGTATTAAAATTGAATTAAAACTACTGTAGTCCTTTCGGAGTGAGGACATTCTGATACACGCAGCGCCACTAATGTGAAGATAGTTATCACCATTAGATGACTGCTGAGAACAATAGATGTTTGATACAAATGACAGTGAAGAAGGAAATCCAGTCTTCAGTCATTAGGGGTGTAATAACTGCTTTCCCACTTCATTACCTCTACTGTGGGAGAGCTGCGAAGGTGTCATTTTATGTCCAAATCTACTGTTGTAATAGAGTTTTATATAACAGTTTTACATTCCTATGTAAATGCATTAGGCTGTGGGGAATATTACTCCATCCATTACACTACACTGTACTGCTGGGGATACAGATAGCAGCTTGCTTTCCGTTGTCCAGCTCACAGGGACTCTATCTGAAAGTGTAGCTTGTGTATTTGGGTGCATCTGGACAAACTGTACGTGCTTTCTAGAGCTGTAGCTGGTTTAGATCTGCAGTGTTGCAGCATTGCAGGGTGTTGTGCTTTCAGCTATACACAAGCACACACATAAACATAGCACACCAGATAAACACTTCACCTGAAGCTCTCATCTCTTTTATTATACATAATATTAACTTCATATTTGACCAAATATACTTTATCTTATACTATACTTTCGTGTTGTCATTCTATTTCTATATATTGTAATACTATTGCTGGTATGTGTGGATGGACACATCTAGCTGAACAGAGTTAATTCACTCATTCAAGTTAAGTGATGGAAAAAAAAGTCTTTGTCACATTTTGACATGTCAGGTGTAAATTATAAAATGAATGATGGCTGAAATCAGTTTCAGGGTCCTGGCTTTGTTCATACTGGCTCACTGTCACACTGGCTGGCATAGCTTACTGGGACACTTAATGTTAATTAAGGTTATTACCAACACTTGTGCTTTTATTACTATGACAAGTCAAACTGTCTGCAGGGAAGGAGGACTATGGAACAGCACCAGTAGTGACAGAGCCTGAGCTGGAGGAGAAAAGAGTGAACAAATGGTATATTTTCTGTTCTTGTATAGCCCCTTTCTAATCTTCCGACCACTCAAAGCGCTTTACACTACATATCACATTTACCCATTCACACACAGTGATACACGGATGGCAGAGGCTGCCATGCAAGGTGCCAACTGCTCATCAGAAACAGAAACTAATCTGTGACAAAGTGGATTTGCTCACCACTTGTCCCATACAGGTCATTATCTATAGTACACCTTCTAGTTTATACAAGTGTTTATTTTTTGTAATTTACCATAGCTTGTGTAAAAGTGCACCACTTACTATCCTGAGTTGTTTGTGTTTGCATTATGTTACAGTTTACAGTAAAGCATATGATAAGTTAAAGTAAACACAGTCATAAATTAGTTTCAGTTCCATTTTATTAGGTTGCAAGTTTAAACATGGTTTAATAGTTTTCCTGTGTTAATACTTACAATTGTTTGTTCCTTTGTTCAGTTCCACCATGCAGGACAATTGTTTGGGGAGGGGTCGGCCTAAGCGTTTCCTGTTTTATAGGAATAGGGGGGTCATGGATGACATCACTGGGCCAACCTAAGTAGAGGGTTTTCTTTCTTTATAGGAATGTTTCTTTTGGTTGTTTTTGGTTATTATAAATACATGTGTAAATATCCCTGATCTGTTTTCTAGTCAGTGGGAGTGGAGTGAACTGGTAAATAAGTTCCAAATGTTAAGAGACATCAAGAGATCAACCTGCATCAGGACTTTTTTGGGAACTTTTACTAACGTAAACGTAGAGTGCCGGCGCGAAAAATGGAGTCAGAGGACAGTGTAGAGAACGAAGAAGACACAAGAGGAGTTGTGAATAGGAAAAGGAAAGTGATTCAAGTGATGGCAGCCAGGCAAGAAAAACAGATGAGAGGTTTCAAGTAGGAATGATAGCAGTGACAAGAACGGATGGGATCTTCAAGGACTCGCACGAGGTTGGAAAGTTTGTTGGAGATAAACTCGGAGATGTTCGGTCCATTAAAATAACAAGGAGTGGGATGGTTGTCATCGACTGTGTTACAAGGCGTCAGAGAGACCAAGTGTTGAGGATTAAAACATATAAAGATTTCAGCTGTTTGAAATGCTTCCCACTCGGGGAAAAAAAGAAAAAAAGGAGTAATAAGCGGCGTACCATTGTCAGTGAAAGACGAGGACTTTTGGAACATTGAAAATGTTTGTGAGGCAAGAAGACTGACAAGATTCCGCCAAGGAGAAAGAGAGGAAAGTAATTCAGTGTGCCTGACATTTGTGGGAGATTTGCCTGAGAGGGTCTACCTAATGAATAACCGCAATGTCCGGAAAAAATAAAACAAATAAAAGTGAGTAAAATCAGAGCAGAAGAGGGTCTAACATACGCTGAAGATACCAAGAGACTGGAAAGAAAGAATGAACGAGCAGCAGTACAAGAGGAACAGCCGAAAAAGAAGGGAGAGGATCAGAATGTGATATTCATGGACAAGAAGCGATTCCTCGCATTTATTGCTATGGTGCCTAACTGTGCTGTGGAAATTAAGAGCAAGTCAGAAAGGATCACGATGGTACTGGATGCAGCAAGGAGATTCCTAGGCATTGCAGACATATCAGGGGAAGAAATAGACACAACTCTGAGGGAAGGATTTACATCATCTCAGACCATTGAGTCTGACTCATAGAACGGACAATGTACGGACAACGGAAGGGGAGAACATTGGGTAGTAACTGTAAATATACTGCACTGGGAGACCATTTCATTCAGTAGGTGGCGGTTATGCAAAACTTTGGATGCCAACCACCACAAAACCCCAAAGAAGAAGAATGTGAACAACGAATAGAGGAGGATAGCAATACGCCACTGATGAGTCTAGTCTGCCGGAAACAAGAAGAAGAAGAAGAAGAAGAAGAAGAACCTGCATCAGAATGGGATGGGCTGAAGCAGTTTCGGTGTGAATTGAACACCCTATATAAACAGTGGGATCTGTGCTCCCAAGGGAGGAAAAAGAAGCGAGGCTGTGCTGCTGTGAACACGTGCCTTTTGTCAACGTTGCTATAAGTTTAATGAGTTCTTTTTCTTAAGTCCATTTGTTTGTTTGTTGAGTTGTTGGTGTACTGCAGACCACTGTAAATAAAACAATCACCTCTGGGAACATACGATGTTTGAGTCTGCCTACCTACCGCCTTCCTAGCCACTCTGGTCAAGAAACACCACATAATCATTCACACACCTCCAGGATCAATTTGGGGTTCAATATCTTGCTAAAACACTGACATCCACAGTGGAGGATTGTATTAAACAATGAAGGTAAATTCAAAAATACATTGAAGATCAAACAGATAAACCATATTTTACATGATCATGCATGATCACAATATCATAGTCCCATCCAGTATTGAGGATTTTGGTGATTTGCAGTTGAAAAGGCATCAGGGTTAAAAAGCAAAAATGTGAGTCTATGCCTATTTTGTGTAAGATGTAAAAGCTGCATATTTCTGTCTTACTACTTCTGGCTTACACACCGTTTTAGTAGGGAAGCGGGAGCAGGTGTTCAGGTGGGCAGGGGCGGGCATGTGATGGGGAATGGTGGGAACACAGGGGTTACTGCAGGGAAAGAGGGAGCAGGATCTGAAATGACAGGAGAGCTCATTGCAGTCATCATGACTTGGTGTAGGTATTTCAACCTTATAGAAAAGGTAACTAAAGAACAAGAACACATCTAACTGTCCCTGAAAGTCTCCCCACTGACCCCTGAATGTCCCTGAAGCTCACTTTGACAAACCTGTACTTTATGATCTCCAAGCCTTGTCCCTTTTCCTTCTACCATTAAGAATATATGGTAATAATGTGATGATTTTGCAGATGCATGTTTGATATATCATTTCCATGTCTGCTCTTTGCAATTCCCATGCCATTCCCTGTCTGTACAATAGTGTGTAAAGGTGTTGCAGTACAGATAGCGTCCAAACAAAGCTCTCAGCTCTGAGCGCTGGCTGCCTCCACAGAGAAAACCCAAGAGAATGACCGGCTTATGTGAACCAAACGCAGCTCCTATCAGAATCCTCTTTCCCTTTTCCCTACTGTGTGTGTGTGTGTGTGTGTGTGTGTGTGTGTGTGTGTGTGTGTGTGTGTGTGTGTGTGTGTGTGTGTGTGTGTGTGTCTGATATCGGTTGTTGAAAACAGATGCTAATATTTTTGGGTCAAACAGTTGGTACATGATAGTCCTTGCCTGTGATATTCAATATCTTTTGTCTGAACAGGAAGGAATTTTGTAGCTTGATTTTTTAAATGCAAGCATCGACTGGAGTAGTACTCGGGTTATTAAGTAACAAATGAGCTATGTCCTGCTGCTGCTTCTCTGACTGATATCCTGCTTTTAAAAGAATTATGTGGGTTATTTCTTTTATTTTTTCATGTTAACTCTGGGATCCTCCATTATTCTGCTCTTCTTTCTCTGAGTGTGTTTGGGAGTTTCTGCAAATATTGCTCCAACTTTTTCGTGCAGTCCAATATCTTTCAGTTTTCTGTTTTTAATGTTGAACCAATCCAAATGTGATTTCCCCAGAGCATTATTCTTGTCCAGGCTACTGAAATAGCATTCACCTGTGCTTTGTCATGTCCTGCCTGTCTTGTTGGGGTGGACAGTTAGGTCAGAAACCGGACCCTTCACCCAGGAGACTGGCGTTTGATTCCTGGGGGAGCAAAAAGTCAACATGGATTACTTAACTTACATTAGTCACGTAAATAACATAGTTATCTTTTTCTAAACCTAACCAAGGTTGCCTAAACCTAAACTAACTGCGAGTCACTGTAGCCACAAGTGACAATTACAGTATAATAGTGAATGCTGAAAGGTAGTGTACCAGTAGCACAAGTAGGAAAACTCAGTAATGTTACACAGCAGTATCACCCTTAAAGCAGTTAAAACCTTTGGGAAATGCACTTATTCACTTTTTGTCCAAAGACTGATGAGATGATTGTCAGTTCCTGTCAGCTCTACTTAGCGTTGTTGCCTTTTTTTTGCCTTATTATTTTGGTTGTACGTCCCACAAACGCAACTCTCATCAACTCCATTATGCTATATGTGCTGTTGTACTTCTCAGCATGCAGCCATATTGCCCCAGCCACCTTAAACAGGTCCCCCCATTACAATTTTACTCCTGCCCCTTAGAGAGTCTGTGCTCCATCACCACCTCGTTAGCACATTTCCATTTCATTTTCATCCATCCATTTAATGTTTTTTAAACTGACAACAGCAGCCAACAGAGTGTTCCTGTGAGTGCCATTCACTCTGAAACTATAGTCAGATTCATGGGTTTCCCTCCAGGCAGTGTTTTACCTGGAGCCAGGGAGGAACTATTGAAAGTCAGTGCTCAGCTTCAATCTGTAATGTTAAGAACCACAAATCAAGACAGAAATCTTGGTGTAGTCATGGACTCAGACCTGAATTTGAGGAGCCACATTAAGACAATTACAAGCCTACTATCACTTGAAGAATATATCAAGGATTAAAGGACTTATGTCTCAGCAAGACCTGGAAAAACTTATCCATGCATTTATCTTCAGTCGACTCGACTACTGTAATGGTGTCCTTACAGGGCTCCCTAAGAAATCCATCAGACAGCTGCAGCTGATTCAGAACGCTGCTGCTCGAGTCTTCACTAAGACCAAAAAGGTGGATCACATCACTCCAGTTCTGAGGTCTTTACATTGACTTCCTGTATGTCAAAGAATTGATTTCAAAATCCTGCTGTTAGTTTATAAAGCACTAAATGGTTTAGGGCCAAAATACATTTCCGATCTTCTGCTTCGTTATGAACCATCCAGACCTCTCAGGTCGTCTGGGGCAGGTCTGCTTTCTGTCCCCAGAGTCAAACTAAACAAGGAGAAGCAGCGTTCAGTTATTATGCTCCATATATCTGGAACAAACTCCCAGATAACTGCAGGTCTGCTGAAACTGTCAGTTCTTTTAAATGAAGACTGAAGACTTTTCTTTTCACAATTGCTTTTAATTAAATATTTTACACTGCACTGTAACTTTTACTGTCCTGTTTTCTTTTTCTTTGTTTTTAGCTTTTTACCATTGCTTTTAATTAAATATTTTACACTGCACTGTAACTTTTATTATTTTTTAATGTGTATTTTTTCAATTTCCCTATGTTGCTTTTATGTTTTATGTAAAGCACTTTGAATTACCTTGTTGTTGAAATGTGCTATACAAATAAACTTGCCTTGCCTTGCCTTACCTCCTTTAATGTGTTATTATGTAGCGTGACAGCTGCAGGAGCTCTGAAAAAGGCAACTACCCTGTTAAATTTTCTGATGTTACTGCATTGCCTTCTCTCCTTTCCACAACACCATAGATGTGCGCTTCCTGCTTTTGTAAAGTGCTGTAATGATCAATTGATTCTTGTAAGGATTACAGGTACACTGTCACAGTGGTGACTGGAAGGTAAGACATAAACACTGAGATGATTATTGTGTGGCCAGCTGAGTGCTGCTTTTCAGGACACATAGTTTTTGTTCTTCTATCATTTCAGGTTTGTTGGAAATCATTTCACTTTGACCTTTTCTTGATCTGCTGGTTTCATAACTTTTTAGTGCAGCCCAAAAAGAGTAACTTAATTAACATCTGTTCCATGATTACTGGAGTGAAGCAGAGGGATAAGGGATCTTTTCATGACCAGCAAATCTTAAGAAGAGTCTGGTCTCAGTCTACCAGAGCACATCTTAGTGAGTGAATTCTTTCTGCTGCAATGCAAGGTGTATGTTTTACCTGCTAAACCCCAAGTCGTTTATCCCCTCTGCAATCTGTCTGCTTAATGCTAAATAACCTGTATTACTATTGTCTTATATATATACAGCTTGTATGTATTAAGTCATGTATTTACTGTTCATTCTTGCAAATTTGTTGTTATTCAGTTTCAGCTTTTTGAAAAATAATTGTAAGGTTGGTCAAAAATGTGCCCTAGATAATGTCACAATACAGTATGTTATTTTATGTTACGGCCATCAATTTTTATTAACTCAACTTTGTTTCTGAAGACCATGTGGTTCTGTCAGTTTGGCATGGTGGATGGGTCTGAAATCTATGAAATATGAGCTTCAGACAGTCAGAGGTCTGAATCAGAGCTTTACTGAATTCAGGATGCTTTGTTGTTAAATTTACAGGAGGAACAAAATTAGTTGCACAGTTGCTAAAGTCAAACTGACCCAGCATCAAAAATTAATTGATTTTATCTGCTGAATGAACTAGCATTTCTACAAATTGTAATCTTTCGCTTCAACTAGCTATTAGCAGAACACGCAACAAACAGAAACTTAGTGATTGTTTTTTTTTATAACAAAATGGCTTTGGTAATATATATAATTTTTACATGATCACCTTAAAACACTGTTGACAAATGTTTAAACAGTTGCTTATTTAAACATCCAGCAGACACAGAACACCTGATGAATGTCCAGTATTCTCTCTCTTTTAGCTCTGTTTTGATTTCCATTGACTCCTGAAAGAAAATATCTGTCTCTTTGGCTGCTAAATGCTCCACTGTGTTCACCAGCTAGTTTCTAACTGTCTAATGTTTACTGATCTGCAGGTACTGAACAGTGTGTTTGTATAAGCTTTTCACTGAAAACAGCTGCCGGCTGCTGTTGACAATGAGGATTCTAACCAGGGGGGCCGCCAGGAATTTTGGGCCCCATGACAAAAAAATCAAATTGGACAGCTGTTGTCACTACTTCTTTAGGACTTAACTGTCCCATCAAAAGCTTTACATAACTCTAATTAAAGGCTTGCAAGTGTCTGGCTTCTTGTAGTTCAATATTATTAATAGCACAATATTTACTGCTGGTGATTTGTATGTGCAAGTCTGCATACAGGATGCCGTTCACCATTTGCTTTCAAATAAATTGCCCTTCATGATGGGAATAATAAAGTCTGTATCTATAGATGTCATTTAACAGCCATAATTCAATCTAAATGAATGTATCAAACTGGATTATTTGAATATAGTCTGTAACTTACATGCATGCTGAGGTATGCTGCTGTCCAGCATCCAGTACAGACAGGAAGGTGTTTTTTTTATTTTATTTATTTCATAATGATCATTATGTGAGAAAATAATTTGTGTTTGAATGTCTGTCATTAAAAAATATTTCATTGTCTTTTTTTGTTATGCTAAAAAGAGCAAGAGATGATGCTAACTGGCATGTCATTAACACACCTTTGCTCACCTTCTTCACTGGGACAGGGAGGCTACAGTTATGAGGAGATTGGGGTGCTGCTGACTCATCTGTTGTCTGCTAAAAGGGGCAGAGACAGTGATTTAATATGAATATCTTGCTAAACGTTTCCCTGCACTGATTAAATGCTGATGATGTGCAGGGTTTGTGCATGATATGAAATTAAATGAAATAATATTTACACATGCAGAAACATTTGTATTATTTGTAAGGGGGAAGTGTCAGTATGGGACCCAGAAGCTGTTTTGGTACTGATGGACCGTAGCCTCCTGCCAGAGGGGCGAGTCTGAAACAGTTTGTGTCCAGGGTGGAAGCGGTCAGGTGCCATCTTCCTTGCTCGCTTCAGAGTCCTGGAGGCCTACAGGTCCTGAAGTGATGGGAGATTGCAGCCAATCACCTTCTCTGCAGAGTGAATGATACGCGTACAGCGTACCAGATGGTGATGGAGGAGGTGAGGATGGGCTCAATGATGGCGGTTTAGAAGTGCACCATCATTGTCTTTGGCCGGCTGAACTTCTTCAGCTGCCGCAGGAAGTACATCCTCTGCTGGGCCTTCTTGGTGAGGGAGCTGATGTTCAGCTCCCACTTGAGGTCCTGGGAGATGATGGTGCCCAGGAAGCGGAAGGAATGAGAGTAAGTGAGTAAGTTCATTTCTGAAAGTGAATAATTTCATTTATAAAAGTGATGAAATATCATATTGGTGGAGGGGGGGGGGTGACTGGACCAGATATAATTTATCATGCAACAACCACACAGGGCCCATATATCAGTAAACCTTTGAATATGTGTGTGTGATATTATATAGGATGCGCACATGCTGGAGGCCAGTCTCCTGTTCTGAAGTTAGATGTCTGACCTGCCAAGCCTCCCAGCTCACCTCCTACTCTCAGGAGGACAGCAGCTCCTCGCTCTCTATGCAAAGTAAAGACAGTCACTCAGCAGGAGATGAAACAGATGCTCCATATCATCACTGCTCCTCTGCTGCCTGTGAACTAGAAGGCTTATAACGGGACGTTCGGGGGTTCAGGCTGTTATGGATTTGGGCCACTCCGCTATCTAGAGGAAAGTTTAAGAAACATGCTCATTAGCATGCTAAGCTGGGAGTCCGTTCAAGGCTGCTATACTTCAATAATCCTATTTAAAAGAAGAAGGAAAAAAAGAAAATATCCCTTCCAGCTCATTCTATTTCTTTTCTCAGCATGTCACTCATCTTTGTTGGTCACTACCTGACCTTTTCTCTTTTACCATATTTCTGAGGTAACCTGTAATGTTGTTGACCTGCTCAAGCAAATCCACCGTCCTCCACTTGCCAAGAAAAGTGAAAGTGAGATTAAAATGCCTCACTCCGTTCACACTGATACAGGCATCCAAGGGCATAGGTTACATTTTGATATTGGAGGGGAACTGAAGAAATCTGAAAAGTGTGAGCGTTAAACACTTAATTTCCTGCATTCTGTGGAATCTTTCTGCATCAATGTCTGCCTTTTCTGCATTAGTTTATGGTGAAAATGTCTTTAAATATGTAAATGGCAACACATACTTTTATTCAAAAGATTATGACATAATATAATGCAGTAAGGCTCTTCACAGCATTCTATGTTGCTTTAGATATGTATTCTCCTGTAGATCAATTTTCACGCTCTGTCCATTCCTCTCCATCCCCTCTGTCAGCACATGTGAAGTTCCAACTGCGCCCCCTCCATCCACACTCATCGATCGTGACAAATATAAAAAACTGCAGCAACTTTTTGTCTTCCAGGCGCTAAGGTCATTGACATCCTGAAAGAAATTCCCTGTAACCTGGAAACGTCCAGGATGATGTTGTGCACCTTGGCTGCAATGACATCTCCAACCAGCCTCTGGATTACTGAAACAGGACTCTAGCAAACTCCTTCACTCCCTCACAAGCCATGGTAGATGGGTCTTTATTAGCAGTCTCATCCTCCCACACAACTGTAGAAGGGTCGCCTTACTCGCACACTGAGTCTCAAATTAATCTGGCCACACTCAATGTATTGACAATTAAAATTTTTCTCCCATGATGGTGTCCACCTAAAGGTCTGGGTTTACTACTCAGTTTGGACCTCCTCCTTGCACTGACTAGCCCACATCGCGTGTCCTTACCTAGTTATTTCCAGCCAACACAAACAGTGTGCGACCCAGTAGTCTCTCAGTTGTTTTGTTGTTTTTTAACCGTGTCGCGTGTGTATGAAAGAAATAACTTGTCAGTGCTTCACTAATGCAGATTATGGGATTACTCCTGGAGCTTTTAGCACTTTTTTTGCGTGTCAACGCTACTTCTGGACTTCGCCAGTCACGCCATAAAAGGACATGGCGTATACGGAAAAGCTAACTGTGAGCTTCTCCTGTCCTTACGGACTTCTGCAGCTGGAACTGTACCAACGGGCATACAGATGGAACTTTGCAGGCCGACTAAGACATCAGGTCATCGGAAACAAGGAAGAAGAGGTGGTTTACGCCGGAGACTTAAGACTCTTTGACTTGACAAACGCCGCAAGCTACCGCCACTTCCTTCGGTCCTGCTGTCAAACGTACAGTCTATCAGACACAAGACAGATGAGCTGGAAACATACGCCAAGTTTAAAGGGGAAGTAAAAGACAGTTGTCTTCTTGCTTCACACCGGTGAGGCTAGGGCTCTGTCTCTTCAGCAGGGGCATAGGTATAGACAGTGCAGCTGCACTGGGGCCCGTACTGTACAGGGGACCCGTGACAGGTGTGGCGTCGCCGACGTACGAGCTGGACTTTGTCAGTTACATGGCAAAAATGCTATAAATCTCATCAATCTGACTGCAGTCAGTAGTTTTACACACGTCTGTAGCAAGCAGTAGGAATGAATTTAGTCTTATTTTCTTTGGTATTCGTGTTACATAGCCCACAAATGCAGTGATGATTGCTGGGTAATATGTATATGGCGGCCCAATCTTAAATTTCTATTTGAGGATTTGAACAGATTGAGATTGGAAGGTTATTGTACTGAAATTGCCTGTAAAAGTCTGCTTCATTTAAGCACCCAGTGGACACCTCCTGCACAGCTGTTTGTGGTGATGTTTCAGGATTCTGACAATGACAGCATTAGCCATGCTCCTTATAAATTTCTCTTTGACTTCTGAGGCCTACTTTGTAAAAGTCTAGGTGACACAGTCCGACTCTAAAATCCATCACATGATGCTACTGCTGCATCCAGGCGCTGCAGCAGTAGCGTGTGTGTGTTGGAGAGAGACGCACACAAAGATCCATCGTCAACCGCGTATCCTGCGTACAGGGTCGCGGGGGGCTGGAGCCAAACCCAGCTGACATCGGGCAAAAGGCGGAGTACACTCTGGACAGGTCGCCAGTCCATCGCAGGGCCACACACACAACAACCACTCACGCCTAAGGACAATTTAGGGTCACCAATTAACCTAGTCCGCATGTCTTTGGACGGTGGAAGGAAGCCGGAGCACCCGGAGAGAACCCACGCAGACACAGGGAGAACATGCAAACTCCACACAGAACCACAACCTTCTTGCTGCGAGGCGACAGTGCACCACTGCACCACCCATGTTGGGCGCTGCGCGGGTTGATCCGGTTGTGGTTTGGAGGGCTGCGGTGGGATTGTAAGGCGATTGTCAATGCATCTTGATGCATTGTGTTTCTTTTCCCCTTCCCTGGGCAGGGTCTCTGGATGGCTGTGGGTGTTTAGTTTGTGCATTGGAGTCCGCTGAAGGCATTTACTCGTTGGCTTGGAGGGACCAGTTTGCGTCCCTGGTTTGCTGTTGGCCTGAGATCCACGCTTCCCCACCTTTCCGTTGGCCGGTTGTTGGACCTCTCTGGATACTGAGGTATATAGTTAGTTTTCGGGATGTGCAGTGTGGGTGCGGGGCAGGGCTGTGCTGCGGTTTGTTCTGGGTTTGTGCCTGGAGTTCTCGGCCCTTGACGGGTGGGTGGGTTGGTGGTGGCATGCAGCTGAGCTGGTTGATTTTGCCTCGTTGCCGGTTTGGCTGGTGTTGCACGGCGGTCTGGGGGCGTGCTGTGCATGGGGGATGTCGGCTGTCGCGGGTGGCCTTAGTTTTTCTGGCGGTTGGGGGGTCAGCGGACTTTTATTGGCGGGAGCACGGTGACCTGCGCGCCGCGTTTGCTGCCGGGCTGGGACTTGCTGCTGGTGTTTCTCTCCGCTGGCTTTCGCTGTCGTGTTCTGCCACTCGCTCTCTCTCGTTTGCCCGACCTCGCACGCGCGATTCGCACGGGGCTGCCGGGCATTGGGTGTCGTCGTGCTCGTGCAGTGTGCGCGTTGGGCTCGTCACTTGTGCATAGATGTTGATGATTGCATGGCATTTGGGCATTTTGTTTGTTCGCTGCGCGGCGGTGGGTGCTGGGTGGAGGGGGAGCACTGTGCTATGTTGCGTGCGTGCCGCGTTTGGTCCGGGTGCTGCTCTTCCGCGGGTTACGCTTCTTGTGTTCCGTCGGCATTGTGTTGTCAACTGACATTTGGATAGTCGTTTTTATTTTTTTATTCATTTTTGGGGGCGTCTGTTGGTTGGGTCGGGGTCTTCCGCGTGCATCTGAGAGTGTTTTAGTAATTTTTTATTTTTTTCCCCCCTCTTTCTTTCTCCCACCCCTGTTGGCTACTGGGGTTCTTGCCTGCCTGTTGCTGGGGTAGGTGTGGCACAGTCACTAACAACTACATTCTTTAACAGGCTTATGCGCACACACATGTGTATACACACACACACACACACACACACACACACACAAACAAATTCAGGTTATCCCTGGTAGAATTATTCCTGATGCTTTTCTTTCAGTTACTTTTAAATTAAATTAATTATTATTATGTTTGTTTGTTTGTTGTGTTTTTCTCCTCCCCAAGCCCCCCTCTCTGTTCTATTGCAGGTTTCGTTACTTTCTGCAATTGGTGTTTCCCACAGCTTTTCCCTGTTGTCCCCACCTTCCATCCCCCTTCTCTTACAGGTGTTGTCCTTTCTCTGTGCTGTCTGTTTGTGCCCCACCATCCCCGTGTCTGCCCCCCTGTACGCCTGGTGACAAATCAATACATAAAATAATAATAAGGAGTATATTAATACTCTCTTGTTAAAGTAAAATCTGTCTGGCACAATATGGTATCCAGCTCATCATACTCTATACCAGGCTGCTGGGCAGGACAGGTTTAAAAAAAAGAAAAGAAAAGAAAAAAATTGAGGTATTTACTGCATCTAATCGTATCAGTTGTTAAACTGCGCAAAACAAGGAAACAAGGCAACTGTGTAGCCCAAGGGACCATCATAACAGCCTGCACTGGGGCCCGCCATTTCCACCTTACACCACTGCTCTTGTGTGTTTTTCTGCCACTACACACGCTATGCCTACAATATACATTAATACAATTATAAAAATGAACAGAAATAAACTATTCATCCTCAGCACTGCTCTATTGATTATAGAGTTTAAGGGGGCTTTCCCACCTACCTCGTTTGGTCCCAACCAAAATTGCAGGTGTGAAACCTCCTCCGGACCACAAACAGACAAAAAGAGGTAGTCTCGGTCCGAATCAAACTGAACCATGGTTCGGTTCATTTCTGGTGTGAAAGCATTTTTTGGATGGTTCAGACTTTCAGACTATTTACAGGAAGTTTGGCGGTTGACGTGTAAACCGGAAACAAACAAATGCACAGAGAAATGCATTTAAATAAGGACAATCCTAAATCTCCCGTGACAGATCATCGTTTCAAACAGAGGGCCATTACAGAAGCACACTGACACATACATCTTTGGTTTCTCCTGACATGGAGGTGCAGAAAGATTGCTTGCCGTCTTCTCCTCCTCTCTGCGTTATAATATTCGCACGACGATGACGTTTAATTGCGGAACTAGTATTCAGTATAGTTGGTGTTGCAGGTAGTAATGCCATAATAATAATTGTAGCAGAAGCCTCTTGCTACAGGTAACCCCAGAACAGATGCCGACTCAGGAGCTCGTCCAACCAATGATTTATTTCACACTGCACATATATACACTCTACATAAAGGACTTTGCCGGGCCGTCCGTGCATTTTCCCTCCAGGCAGTCCTCCGCCGTTCACACCAGCATTCAACACAAAATCTTCCCATGTACAGCCTCACTGGCTGTTCTTCATATCACAGCAGGCAGCAGACATCTGAGGTCCAGCACACTACTGCATTTAGAGGGAAAGCTTAATTAGTGAATGAACAGCAGCTGTGACAATTTGCTCTCCCTGGCTCTGCTCACCTCCCCCACCCCTCCCCACTGCAGCTGAAAGCAAACCATGCCCACCTCCACATAAATATAGTGGCAAATATGGATATGTTTATTTTTTATTCATTCATTCTTGTCAAAGATACCCGCTGAACTGTTTAATAAACCAATCAATGTCAAGTATAGGGAGACGCAGCCCACATACACGATGACGACAGGACACAAGTTTGTCATGTAAAGTCCTTTAGTGCGGTCGCACAATTGCAGTGTGAAACCAAACCAAAACTAACCGAATGTGTCAAAATGTATCAAAATATGAACTTTGGTTCAGACCTTGGTCTTTCAGGTGTGAAAGCCCTCTAAGAGTCTGAAAGCTTGGGGGAACAAGCTGCTCTGCAGTCTGGTGGTGTGGCAGCAGAAACTTCTATATCTCTTCCCAGAAGGCAGCAGGGTGAACAAGCTGTGGCTGGGTGGGTACTTTAGTATCCTTTGGACTCTGCATAGGCACCTCACCTCACCACTATCACTGATGCTCGGGAGATGGGTATCAATGATCTTCTCAGCAATTTTAATCACCCGCTGCAGAGCCTTCCAGGCCGTGCACATCCCATGCCAGTTTGTGATGTTTCCAGTCAGGATGCTTTCTATTGAACTTGGCGGGGGAATTTGACCTTCTTAAAGAGGTGGTATTCTGCTTTTTGGCTTTTTCCCTCTCCTTTATTGAGTTATCTCTCATTTTTGTGCATGTAACAGGTTTGCAAAGTGAAAAAGCCCAAAGTCCAGCCCAAAGGGAGTTCCCATCTCCCACAGAAAGCTCTGCTCTGAACCGCTTGAAAACAGCTGGTTTGTAGTCCAGCCCTTCACTTCCTTTACTTGTGACGTCACAATGAAAACGAGTCATAAAGCTTGCCAAGCGGCTAGCGGGGTCAGGCACGCCCTCAAACCAAGCTAGTCTGAGCGGAGGCCCTTTGGCTCGACTCGCCTTTGTTTGGGTTTCCATTGTAGAAATGTTGGACCTGTACCTGCTTCCAGGTACTTTTTTACGTATCACCTCACCTCCGTCGAGGTTCCAAGCGAGCTGAGGGAAACTAAAATGTAATGTGAAAACACGACAGACTGCTGATTGGTCAGAGAGAATATTCACTGCATCATCATTGCGGCACAAGACAGAGGCCAGCAACAGAAAGTTTTATATTTTACAGTTTTTGTATGGAATTTCATCACTAAATCCACTTCTGAGAAGTTTTGAGGTGAGAAATCAGCTGTGTAGATTTCGAATATTGACAGTTTTACCAGAAGTGATGGCTGAACAAGAATGAGTTGAGGAGCTCCGCGAGTGGCTGCGGGGGAAGCCTGTACCAACCCGCGAGAGGACCGTGTGAGGTCGGCCAGCCGCCCGCTCACAGAACCCTCTGCTCCCGCCGTCACACAGACCGCTGCAGCAACAACGGCAGAGGAAAACACAGCTGGAAGGTTTTCATACCACTTATCTGTCTTTACATTCTGAGGAATGTTGAAACGTTTTAACTTAAAAAAGAGAAAGCTGTGTGTGTGTTGCATTGAACATTATGTCGCGGCAGTTGTGTGTGGCGTCACTATGACGACAAGCTACGTACTATCGGAGCAGGGCCGAGTAGAGTCGAGTCTATCGATTTGCGCTATGGTAGCATTTTTCGGCAAGGCAGCATAGATCGTCAGAACACCGGCAACAGTTCAACATTTAGTCCTAAAAGACGATGCGACTCTGACTCTGTTTGGGCCTGGAAATTCACAATCACAACCTGTAAGTATGCTTTATTGGTTGTGAATTATATTTAAAATAAACACGGAAATGTAACTTCACAGACTGTTCAAGTGCGGGGTTGTTGTAAACGTTAGCTAACACAGCTAAAGTTATAGCTATAATACTAACGTTACACCTGAGAGCTACTGAGCAAACGTTCAAATTGTTTGGCCAATTTTTATGTAAAATTCAGTTGAAATATGGTGATTTTTGTAGTGGTTTATGGTAAGATGTGGAACAATGATGTTGTGTGGTTGTGAGTAACTTATACCATCTGCTAGGTTACGGTCCCAGTCTGAAGCGGCTTTGATTTGGATCACACTACCTTGTTTCTTACGACCCGTCCTTCTCTGCTTCTGATTGGCTAGTAGTCCTTACCTGGGAACTGCGTATGTGCAACTCCCAGCAAAGATTTTGGGCAAGTAAGATGCATCACTCTGTAGCTCAAGAGCGAGCGTACAACACACAGGGTGAAAAGAGGAGCTGCAGCAATGTGCAGTATGAGAAAAATATGGTGTTTTTTGAAAATTAAACAATGTAAACCTGTTCTGGTACAACCCCTAAATAAGATTTTGAACCTGAAAATGAGCATAATACCACCTCTTTAAGCTTCCTCAAGAATTATAGTCTTATTTTTGGGAGAAAACTGGTAGTTCTATGTAAAATCAGACATTGAAGACCCCCATATCGCAAAAATGGTATGATCCTTGTTTCGATGCGAAGCTTTGACTTTGAGATTGGCAGTCGAATCAGGCTCAGCCATCGAAGCACCGAATCTTCGACTATTTGGAGTCAGCCCTATTCTACACCATTAAGTTCAGTTTCCGAATGTCGAAATCCACATGCTGGTTGCAAAAAATGTAAATAGTGATGGCGAAAATGCCAATACACGTTTTCTGCCCTCACCCAAAATGAGTAGAGCATAGCTGGGTTCACTACAGATCTGATCCTGGTTTCTGCAGCAATGTACAATATGCTATACTATTTCATTCAGCAGCCAACATTGAATTTTACATTGAACAGTGGGAGCTGTCCTGGTTTAATAGAATGCACAAATCCTAACTCCTGTGGTATAGCACAATAGATCAAACTTCATCATACAGGAACTGATATTGAATTTACGTTATGCAACCGTTATATATTACGTTATGACTGAAGTCTTGATAAAATCCTATAATTGGGTATAGTCCTAGTCGGTTCTCAGCCAGTGAGTTTAGTTCTGCCTTCAGAAAACACAATGTCAGCACTGAAAGAAAAATAACTCCTTTTAGTTGCTCACGCAAATTTGGACTGCTAAGGAGCAGCAGTTGCAGTCCTCTTTCATGCCTGCTGGGACAAAATGGCTGCACCTCTGGGGTTTCTTCCGCTTCTGCGTGGGCTTGGCCAATAGAAACTCTGTTTGGTTTCAACTTAAAGTCACCCTGACTGAATTAACTGCCAAGCCTTATGTTTCAGAGAGGGTGTATGGCAGGCTTTTCTTGTTCCATGTTGGACTTACATTTACATTACATTTTATTCATTTAGCTGACACTTTTATCCAAAGCAACTTACAATTGCTATATATGTCAGAGGTTTCACGCCTCTGGAGCAACAAGGGGTTAATGGTGTGTTTCATTTGACATGGGAAGTTGGAATTTCCGAGTTCCCAGTCGTAACTTTCAACTGGAACGCCCCCTGAAGTTGGATTTCCGACAACCGCTCTACCCCCTACTTTGTGATCCAAGATGGCTGGTCCATGTATCAGTGAGTAAGAGCTGTAGTTTATAATGTTTATTTAGCACTTCTGTGTATTTGTTTCTCATAAAAATTGTACACATTCTAGTTGCTGTTTGTGGACATGTAACTACTGTGTTTAGGATGCGTGTAAACAATGGCTGACCTCCACCCAGTTACAGTTGTATTGTGAGTGAAAAGATTCCCCCCAAAATGCTGTTAAAGGGTTACTGTTCAAAGTTTTACTGACTGGACATGTAGAGATGTTTATTCAAAAATATATATGTAAGTAAAAAAAATCTCAGTGCTCTCTCATTGTTCTGATGAACTGGCTAGAACTAGGACCTCTCTCATTTCCCATATTTGTGTCTTCTTGCCTCCTCGATCCTCCACTCCTTGAGTCGCGTCTTAGTCCCTCCCACCTGAGATGCGAGCTTGAGGTGTCGAGGAGGCGATGCGAGCCGCCATTTTAAAGCAAAGTCCATTAAATATGACCTGTTGCACAGCTGCATCATCTGTCCACTGTTTGATCTGTGATCTCTGTCGATGAGCAGACTACCTTTTGGCACTCAAGGCCACAGATCATTCTTCACAATCCAGAAACATGTCTGTCAACATTATAGCAGGTAGAAACATCTCGAGCCTTGGTCCAATAAACATTATAGCAAAACAATCAGATTACAGCAGCTTATGATTGTTCACTACACAGAAATACAGTAACTTTTTTTGGGTGCGACCTTTCTCTGCACACAGGAGATCATTTCCGCCCTCAGCATGATAAGGTGAGAGTTTCATCATCAGCCAATTTACTAAAATGACAATTAAAACTGTCACCACAGGACATTCTGTTGGAATGACGTGCAGACTACATGGGCACTATTGTTATAATACAGCAGATCAGTGCTGAATGCTCTGGTTCATATTACAGCCTAATAATTTGACTCCAGCAGCTGATTGCACTGTTTTGTCACGATTATAGCATCTGAATTGATGTGATGTGGATCGGCTCGGACATTAACAAAATACTCATATAGGCCTATGCATTAATCATCCACCCGCCCCCCCACCAACTAATTATTTTATCAGATTTAGAGATCAGCACCTGCATGACATTTTACCTCACATCCACCGGGCCCTGTGGCTTTCCAAGTGATTTCTTTATTGTGTTATATTGATGAATGAGTGTTTTCTTTGACGATTGACTTTAATGATTAAGAGAGGCTGCTGTCAGTCATTTAAATGTTTCCATCCGTGCAGTAAAGTCACAGCAAATATTGTGGGACAAAACAAAAAACCTGCAGTAATAAACTTGACAGGACGGATAGAGGAAACTCTGCAAACAGAATTAAACTTTCAGCTTCTATAATCCGTGTTTAGATGCTCAGACAGAGCTCAGTATTGATCACGAAGATGGCTGCTTTACCCCAAACAGTTTCGCTGTATGAACCCGGACTGTGTGTGAGATCTTTTGGATGTGTAGAAGAAAACAAAACATGAATTAACATCCTGACCGAGAGAGACTGAGATTTTTAATTAGGTTATTAATTTATGTTGCTGTGGCTCGTGCGTAAATGTGCACAGTGTCTCTGGAGAGGCGCTTCACCCAGCCAGCCGCTGTTCAGTGTTCATTTTAATGATCCTGCTGCCCATCCACAATGACATTAAACAATAACAACATCAGTGATATCAAAGTGAAATGACACTAAGGAATAATTAATACAACTTATGAATACAAGAGGAACACTGCTGAGTCCTGCTCCGGCCACGGGTTGGTCCAATTGCATGTCACACCTGTTTTAAACGTCACAGCGGCTGAAAAGACTTCTGCAAAGGATACACCAGTGTATCCTCGCTTATAGCTCCTCCAGCAAGCCTCCTCGATCCTTGCTCCTTGAGGTGCATTTTAGAATTTGAGATGTCCTTCAAGATGGCGCGTTGAGATAAATTTCTGGGTCACAGGCTCGAGGAGGCACCAATTTGGGAAATGAGGAAAGCCCCTTCTAACTGCTTAAACTGTTTAAAGCATAATGCAGCGAGTCTGGACAGATGTCTTTACGGTTTCTTTATTTCTTTCTTTTCCTCCGTATCCAAATACCGTAGTACACCATGGAAACTATAAAGATATACAAATAGATATACATAACATAAGTACTTTTATACACATATTAGCCACATATTACAAAAATATGTTCACAATCATTGAAATCAATACACTTTAAATGACTACAAGTGAACAGTTACACCCCTAGTAAACAATGGCAAATGTTTTCAAATCGTGGTTTCTGTTACTTCTTTTGAACATGGACAGATACAGTTCACAAATATATACTGGGTGGAATGTCAGAGCTCTATCAAGGTGTGATGGTAACAATGTGTTTTCTTTTTAGTTTATTTAGATATGGACATGGATATGTTCATGGATGGACCATTCCATTCTCCGGTCCATTGTTTCACCCCCACCATGTACTACTTTAGAATCAGAATCAGAAGGAGCTTTATTGGCAAGTAGTGTTTTACACATACGAGGAATTTGCTTTGGTGATAAGGTGCTACACGTAGACAAACATACAGTTGACATAAATAAATATAAAATATATATATAAATATGGAATAAACAATGCAAGTTATATAAGAATAATAAAAAGAATAAAAGAACAACGTTGCAGATATTTACATGTGCATTATTCAGGGTTTGTGTTGTGCAAATTAATGAAGACATCGGTCTTAGTCAACCTGATTGAAGCTGGAGACACAGGTAAGAACATAAACATGGAGTCACTGTAATTTTCCGAAATGGTAATATATGATTGTAACAAAGGAGCAAACAGAGGTGTGAGTGACCCACCACTTGTAATATGGGAATGAGGGTAGGCCATGTTTTCCATACAAAACAGTCTATGGCTAGAGCTTAAAAAGCTTTTCTAAACTGTTACTTTCTATTGTGTTTTAGACAGCAGCCAGGACAACTCCACATCCAGCTCATCAACATCAAGCCCATCACCATCACTCGTGCCAATTCTTGCAAACGAGGGCTTCACAAAAGAACAGACGACATAGAGGCTGAAGGTGAAGGGCTCCCTAAAAGCCTGAAAGAACTTAACACTCAGCTGAAATCTGCCAAAGGGAAAAATATTGCTTTGGATCTGTTGCAGTCTTTTGCTGCGTGTTCCGATTGTGTAAGAGGACCAGGTCTGTTCTCCTCACAGAGTTAGCTTGTGAAAACGTGCTTAGTTTCTCTTGCTTGTTAGCTGGCAGACATTGTGTTGTAGCCGCTGGCCTAATAAGATGGTTTGCAGGGATCTTAGGCAGGTTGTCCCGTTGCCGCCTCAAGAGAGTTTGGTTGCGCTGTGTGTCTGTCCCCAGCAGAATACCAAGTGTAGTTCAAAGCTCGTCCATAAGCAGAGTTCACATTTAGGTGTGAATTCCTAGAGGACTGTGGGAAACTGAAGTTACGTTCTCCTGGATCCGTATTCTTCATACGTATATGGTCACAATCTATCTATAATTTTGTCACCATGATTGTCCATACTGTAATTATATGTTGGTCTATTCTGTACATTCAACATATATTTCCTGTCTGTCCATCCTTAAAGAGGAATCCCTCCTCTGTTGCTCATCCTGAGGTTTCTTAAATTTTTTTCTTGTTAAAACGTTTTTTGGGGGAGTTTTTCCTCATCTGAAACAAGGGTCTGAGGATAGAGGGTGTTGTATGCTGCACAGATTGTCAAACCCCCTCAGGCGAATGTATGATTTGCTATACTGGGCTATAGCAGCCACATATGCCTTAAAAGGCATTAAAATAATTAGGGCCCGAGCACGACCGTGCGAGGTCCCTATTGAATTTGCTCGGATTATTTATTTATTTATTTTTTTAGGGCCCGAGCACGACCGTGCGAGGTCCCTATTGAATTTGCTCGGATACATGCTCACATCTGCACCAAACTGTACATGTAGGATGAGAGTCCCGCCCTGAACACATGTACATGCTGACATTCACCCACAGTCATAGCGCCACCTGCTGGCAACAGGAAGTGACTTTTAACGAAGCAGCCCCCGCCGCACGTTTCACCTACGTGCACGAATTTTCTGTGGTACGTGTATCTTGTCCAGACGCACAAAAAAGCCTCTTGGAGCGATGCCCTAAAATCAACAGGAAGTAGGCCATTTTGAATTTTACGTCAAATTTTGGATGATTTACACACTTCGTACTTTAACAAACTCCTCCTAGGGATTTAGTCCGACCGACTTCAAATTTGTGCTGTGCCTTCTAAAGGCATTGAAGATGAAAAGTTGTGCTATTTGCGAGTTTTCGTCAATGGGTGTGTCCGTGGCGTGGCGTCAGAGATCAAGTCTTCGCCATGACACAGGAAGTTGTTGTAACTTCAGTGTACATGCTCACATCTTAACCAAACTTTACGTGCTTG
>NC_060154.1:31565349-31566975 GCF_021292245.1 Micropterus dolomieu
CATTACACAATATGAATAAGCTATGCAGACAGTTGTAAAGAAAGAACATCTTTTTCTTCTGTTCTCTACTTGTTATAGTTACACAGTATTAGGGGTGTGGGCTGTATTTAAAGTATCCACTGTTCTCCCATGCTCTAACACACAGTAACGATGAAATGTGTGCTGTTCTCACATTCTTCCTCTGTATGTACACGTAAACAACAAGGCAGGGAAATATAAAAGGAATTTATTTTATTGTTTGGGTACATTATTGTTCAGTGTACATGCTCACATCTGAAACAAACTTTACGTGCTTGATAACTCTCCCACCCCGCAGACATCTACACACCAATACCGATTTATATTCATAGCGGCAAGTGCTATGTAGCTCCACATAGGGGACACAGGAAGTGACATATAACACCTTCATGCGGCGTCGGAACCGCGTAGGAAATTCACAGCCGCACCGGCAGAGCTTCAGAATATGCAACTCGGCCGGCTCACGCGTGGACGCGCTAGAAGTGCGAGGGCCTGCCCAACGCTGCTTGCAGCTTTAATTTTTTATTGAGCTTTTTTTTTAATGAGCTGGATACCATATTGTGCCAGACAAATTTTACTTTAACAGGAGAGTATTAATATACTCCTTTGTCTGTTTTATTATTTATTTAATTATGTATTGATTTGTCACCAAGGGGACAGGGGGGCAGACATGGGGATGGGGGGGCACAAACAGGCAGCACAGAGAAAGGACCTGCAAGAGAAGGGGGATGGAAGGTGGGGACAACAGGGAATAGCAGAGGGAAACACCAATTGCAGAAAGCAACGAAACCTACAATAGAACAGAGAGGGGGGCTTGGGGAGGAGAAAAACGACAACAAACAAACAAATAAAAGCAAACAAACAATAAAAATAATAATAATAGTAAAAGACAACCAGCCGAACAGCAGCAATAAACAGCTGACATAGTATGACAACAGAGAAAAATGAAAAATGAAAACAAGAAACAGTCACGCACACTAAATAAGCAACACAGCACAGCCCCGAGAGCTGGAATAATAACAATTAATTTAAATAAGTAACTGAAAGAAAAGCATCAGGAATAATTCTACCAGGGACAACCTAAATTTGTTTGTGTGCGTGTGGGTGCGCATAAGTCTGTTAAAGAATGTAGTTGTTCCCCTTTGAGGGAACTCGAACTGCGTCGGTTACGACACTATGGGAACGCCTCTAGGCGAAGCAGGTCTGAACGTGAATGAAATCACTCCAATCCTATTGGCTTGTTGCTAGAACGGTAAGGTGTGACGGAATAACCGGAGGAGTATAAAGCACACCTGTACACACTCATCATTAGCTTTTTTCTATTCAGCAGGCGCTCTGTATGTTGTTTGAAGAAAGCTCCAGTCCTACAAGCAGTGTGTCTTACCTGAAGAAGAAGTCTACCAGCATGTCCGGCAATCAGATGTACAGAAGGTGTGTTTTTTCTTGCCCTCGGTACATCACGGAAGGAGATTCTCATGAGATGTGTGTCTCATGTTTGGGGATGGAGCATGCCCGGGCAGCTCTCGAGGGGGCTGCCTGCACCCGTTGCGAAGCCCTTTCCGTGCGGGTACTGAGGTACAGCATGGCTCTCTTTTCCGAGGATGGCCG
>NC_060154.1:31567075-31570019 GCF_021292245.1 Micropterus dolomieu
CTGTATATCCATTGTGTAATTTGATAAATTGTGTTGTATGTCGTGCTCGCATCGCATCTTAGAGAAGACTCTGACTGCAACATGCGTCTTTGTAAAGAGAGAAACAGACAGAAAAAGTCTCTAACTCTGCCTGTCAGCTCGCTCTGCTCCGTTAAAACTGAATTTACCATACAGAATTGAATACGAGTGCACTCCAGATTTAGCTGCAGCTAGCTGACCGTGTGCTTCTCCCTATACCACAGTTCTGTGTCCATGCATGCAGCAAACTGAAAGCACTGTCTGTCGGAGCGTCTACGTGAAAAGAGAAGGAATACATTGCTGGTAGTATTGTCTTCAGAGTTGTTAAACACCTCAGCGCACTGAAGGAAGCCATCTGACTGTGTACACTCCAATGCACAAATTAAACACCCAGCAGCCATCCAGAGACCCTGCCCAGGAAAGGGGAAAAGAAACACAATGCATCAAGATGCATCGACAATCTCCCTACAATCCCACCGCAGCCTTCCAAACCACAACCGGATCAACCCTTGCAGCGCCCAGAGACCCCCACCCCTAGTAGCCAGGGCACCCCGCGACCCCCCAAAGCGCAAAGGAACCCAGACCACATGTCCCGGTGGAAGCTGCGCCCCGCCCCGAGGAAGAACAGCAGAAAGCCGTGCCGGGAAGCTCCCCGCCGCCAGGGAGCGATAACGCGGGAGAACCAGGTCAATAGCCCAGCCAGAGGCATCCCTCCCAGAGTGCAGGCAGAGCCAGCAGCCCCTGAGCCCCATAAACCCGAGGCCGGTCTCATTCCCAGACGGGGGCCCAGGCATTAAAATCATTATAACGAGTGACCTTAATTTTGGTACATATTTCCGGCTATCAGAACAAATCAATATTCACCTTAATTCATTTAATATAACTAACATAAATTCACCCTTAGAAAAGTGAAACTTGATGGCCAGTAAATTAATTTAGTCTCATGTACAGTGACCGTATATTTCATACACACAAACTATTCAAGTTCTTTATAAATGAAAGAGATTACAGTCTGGACCTGCTCTAGTGCTATGATATAGCTTCTGTTATGAACTGGAACGATACCAAATTTAATTGAAAGTTTTATTAAACTAACTATACTTCGGGTGATGATCTGAAGGTGGTTCCCCGACCTCCTCTGGTCCACAAGCCAGAGTGAGAGGAGCTGAAGTTTACCCGTGAACAAAAACAGGACAAAAAAACAAGACAGCAATCTCTTGAGTTCAGAATGCAGCTACTACCTTTCCAAGTGTGTGCTCTTGTGTGTGCTCAAACTCATGAGCAAGACAAAACACTCAGCTAAACTCCCACTGTAACGTTGTTGAAGCTTAACTAATCCATGCTCGTCACATGATAACTCTATACTGTTTTTAACATGATGCATCGGCATTGTGTATCCTTCACCAGCAATGTCAACATAGCTAAGATTTATTGGATGATAACAAAAACATTTAGTGAGCTAGACCGAATACTGTAAATGAGATTGTTAACACAATTTAGTTCAATCCCAGGCTGCATGTCGAAGTGTCCTTGGGCAAGTTCCGTGGCTGTGGCTGTTCCGTGTATGGCATGAATGTTAGTTTCTGTTTGAGCACACTCAGGCTCAGTGAATGAATGGTGAATGCAGAGTAGTAGTGTAAAAGACGCTTTGAGTGGTCGAAAAGACTAGAAAGGAGCTATACAAATACGTAGCATTTGTATGTAATAATAACTTTGATTTATATAGTGCATTTCACAAACCCAAGGACGCTTAACAAACAAGGGAGTAGTAGTAACATATATATATATATACAATACTGTAGTTGAACACTATGTTGCCCTGGAGCGTTATGCTGCATTATTGTATAACACATGTAAGTTACAGCGTAAGTCACATAAGATAGCAGCGACCAAGACGGGGAAGAAGCTGTGTACCTGAGGATCTGTAAACGACAGTTTAAAGTTACAGAGCCTTTACGAAGTGATCCATGCTAATGTAGCTGACTCTCCCTGTCTTGCATCACCATAGGCTAGTATAAACAAATCGTTCCACGTTTGCTTTGGACCGTTACATCAATTCTCACAGGCTAAAATCAACACTTTGACATAATGCCGGTGGTACACAGGATAGGAATATGGGTCACGTTAGCTGTTGAAGTAATGTGGCAAGCCATAAATTTACAACTACAGTATTTTGCAACGGAGTATGGTAGAAGCCGGTCCAGCATTTGCTGGCAAGCTAACATTTATAACTTGAGCCAACTAAAACACAAAATTACAATACGTTTCACATGCTTTGCAGTAATTAGTTTTCCTGTTCAAGAGGATGAAAACCAACTCTTTTTTGGTTTTTATTTCCATTTTTTTTCTCCACTTCAGCACATAAAACTTTTTGTTGTTTATTATCCTTACATGGAGTTTGTGTTGGAGAATGTGTCCACTGTTGACGGTAGGTTCAGATGCCTCTGAGTGGGTGGTTGCTAAAAAATGGGTGTTTATTTTACCTGAGTGTGGTCTTTCAGGCAGGTAACTAGTTTTCAGATTTATTGGTTTATTAAGTGCTTTAAAACAAAACAGTTAAATGCTACAGAGCTGCGCTCACTTGTGGAGAATGTTAATATTGTACTGTATGCAGTCTAAAGGTGTCACTGTGATCTTTAGTTAAAAATATTTAGTCTTTCTTTTTGAGTGATAATGATAGTGTGTTCAAAGTAAGTGTTTAAGTCCAGAATCACTGCAGACTGGACGCTTGCTTTAAGTACAGCTGAGTATCTTAGTAACTTGCACTATATAGTCCAGATTCACTTATATACAGATGGTGGAGTGTACTATTATGTTGCTTGATAATAATAATAATAATAATAATGAATTACATTTATATAGCGTTTTATCAAAGATACTCAAAGCGCTTCACAGTGAAGTGGGGGGGGGGGGGGGGGGGGCCGCC
>NC_060154.1:31570039-31610196 GCF_021292245.1 Micropterus dolomieu
GGGGGGGGGGGGGGGGGGGGGGGGGGGGGGGGGCGCACCTCAACCACCACCAATGTGTAGCACCCACCAGGGTGATGATCTCAGTGGCAGAGAGGGAGAGTAACATTGAGCCAATTACTATGGGGGACGATTAGATGGCCAGATGGCGAAAGCCAGGTCGGGAATTTGCTTTATCTTTAATAACCACAATGAGTCAGGACCTCGGTTTAATGTCTCATCCGAAGGACGACAGCTCCTACAGCGCAGTGTCCCCATCACTGCACTGGGGCATTGGGATCTTTTTATTAGGACCAGAGGTAAGACTGCCCCCTATTGGCCCACCAACACCACTTCCAGCAGTACTGGCCAAGCCCAAACCTGTTTGAAGGAGATAACTGTGAGAAGTACACCAGAAATGTGAGTTAGCTACATTGTGTATTGTGTGAATACATTCTGTGAATTCATGGATGTCGTATGCACTTGAGCCACAATTATGGACTGAAACAGAGACTTACACTCAGAGAAATGTTATGTATTGAGTATTCTATTATGAATTAAAGGCAAAGGTGCAATCTGAATGATGAACTGAACATGCCATGCTGCTGAATGTTATCTGTATTTTAAAGATTTCTCTTTTGTTGCTGTCGTACCACTGCTGGGACCCATAACACTACATTGATATAATTTAATGTAATGCACCTGAGTAAACTTGATAAGTCTGAATAAGTGAGAAACTACTCAACCATCTTGTCATTTTCCATCATGCAGCTTGTAGCTCAATAAAAGCAGCTCAGCTCTGACTTCCAGCACAAGGGCTTTGCATCTAATTAGTGGCCAAACACAAGCCTGTCTTAGTGGATAATTAAGAAAGGAGATTCTCACAGTCACTTGGCCTGCTAATGATTTCTAAAGACTCATGCTGGCTCGCTCTCCTTCATGCCATCTCCTGCCCTTAAAAGGTTTGCTAAAAGCTAAAAACTTTGATGAAAAAAATTCATCTGCAGCAAGCTCTAATTCACACTTGACTAACTATTGGTTTCCACCAACTTTAACACTCTTTTCTCTCTGCCAGCCACCACATCACCTGACGCCCACACAGCTCCTATGAAGCAGCAACTGGCAGCACCTCTGCCTGTAATTGGCACAAAGAGCTCTGCTGGCCTACATTCAGTCTGAAATATGGACAAAACTGCTCTCAAACACGCACAAATGCGTGCGCGCACACACAAACACACACACACACACACACATGGATTTGAATGATAGAAGGATTTCCTAATTGTAATGTTGATATTGTCATTTTCCTGAAAATGCCATTTGGTGTAGTCATTCTGGTCCAACTCTGTTTGTTCTCTTATCTTTCTAGTTCTATTAATTTTTGATATCTCTTTAACATATCCAAGCACTTCCATTGTGGCTTATGAACAGCACAGTTAATGTAAATAACTGTCAGTCAAAGTACAGGCTTTTTACTGAACTTTTCTTCTCACCTGCTCTGCATTATGTAGTTAGTGTATAAAGACATCCAGGTGCATCTTTATGGGAAAACGTTTTGGGAAAACACAATCTGAGAGTGAGTGAGATACAAAGATTGATATCAAGCTCATGTCTGTGCCTTAAGTACAATGCTGAAGTCAGGAGCGGTTAGCCTAGCATAAAGACTGGAAGCAGAGGGAAACTGCTTGCATGGCTCTTTAGAGCTGTTAAAACACCTACCAGAGTACTAAGCTGGGTTGCATATGACATGAAATTCAAACCAGGTGTAAATGACCTAAGCAGGGCTGGACTGAGACAAAAAATCAGCCCTGGCATTTTTGGCCCAGGAGGCCCACCAAAATCGGTCGGACACCCCTCACCAATACATCATCCTTGCTTTTAAGAGCTTAGATTAGGGGTTTGACAAAACTCTTAGCCCATGAGACCTGACACTACACAATAGTCGGGCCATGACAACAAGACAATAATATATTTTAATAGGCTTAGTATTTGGGGGTAAAAAATATTGACGAAATAGTTGATCGGGGGGTCTGGGATTGCTCTCCCAGAAGATTTTAAACATTAAACACTTAATTTCCTGTATTCTGGAGACATACTTGTATCAACCCTCAAAAACTGCTACCTTGTTATGCCATTTGTCAAACTGAACCCTATAAATCATTGAGCTACATTTTAATTATTAAATATCATAGGCCATATAAATACATTTATTATGATTTTTATAATTAGTACTGTACATTTTTCTGCACCAATTCATTGAGGAAATGTCTTTATTTATATAAAAGCAAACACAAAATTCAGGTGACAATTCAAAAAATAAAAATATAGTATAGTGCTGTAAGGCTCTCAGGCATTCTGTATTGCTGTCAAATATGTTTCTCCTGTTTATTTTATTTCATCCCTGCTGAGTCAACACACATGCAGGCATGACTGAAGTAACCTAAAGTCTTTAAATGTGCACGTTGCACCTTTTCACCGCAATGATAAATGAATTCATTTTAATTCAGTTATAAACCCCTGCTATATTTCAGCAGCTTTTCTGCTCATGTTCGAAACTTTCTGCGCATTAAAAATCTCTCCCACATATGTCTGTGTTCTCTGACATTTGCAGAATAACAATTTGAGATATAATATTATGATGAGAATGAAGTCATTATATTTTAACTAAATCTACCTGCCCCACTGCTGTGCATTACCCTGCCTTATTGCTCTGCTGATATGGTAGTAGGCTGCTACCCCCTTTAGAACGTCTGAAAGATACAGAGCCCATCTGGGACTGTACTGGCTGAGACGAACTCACTGCTGTTCATCAGAGGTAGAAAACCAAAACTGAAAACACTTGTGATCAGACAGAAATATCACCACACATCCACACACATGTTCACTTCAGCACCTCTGATAAAGTGCAGCTCACAGCCGCTTCAGAGGGAATTAAGCATCCTGGAGCAGGGAGACAGTCAAACAGAGCAAAGTGCCTCTGAGTGAGGGGGACAGAGACAGCAGAGAGAGCGACAGGTGTCTGTGTCGCTGCCAGGTGTGTCCTGTTATTCTCTCACTACTTTGCGGCGACTGTTAACCGTTTGTGTAAGTACATTGACTAGACGCTGACCGACAACATTTATATTTAAATGTTTTGATTACAGTTTTGCTTGGGATAAATTAGTAGTCGCTGACAAGTCCTTAATCTGAGCACTGCGCTCTCTCTCTCTCTCTCTCTCTAAATGTAGTAGTATTGCGAGTAGCTTCCACTCTTTGAATAACGCAAAGAACAGAGAGCCGAGAGGGTGGGGACTAGTAAGAGATGTGATTGGGCCGGCCCAGTGTCAGTATAGAAAATCACCCAGTGGGCCGCAGTCCGTGCTTTATGGGTCGGTTGTTGGCCCATTTTTAAAAAAACAGTTATATAAATAAATAATTTAGTTACACCAGCCCCAAAGGTGCATTGGCCCACCGGGCATTTGCCCGGTATGCCAGATTACCAATCCAGCCCTGGACCTAAGGTTCAAACTATGGACAGAGAAGGGAATTACTGCTCTTTGTACCATTCTCAAAGATGGAGCATCCAAGCAGTCCAAGACTTAAAGGTGAAATTGGAGCTGGACAACCAGGATTTCTTTAGATACTTACAAATAAGGGATTATTTTATGAAAGAGGTGACATATATAACAATTGTAAGTCGCTTTGGATAAAAGCATCAGCATAAATGACTAAAGCAGATTTTAATGGTGTAACAATTTAGGTGCTGATGACTACTGTACATCAAATTGGGCCTTAAAACAATGAAACAATTTGTTAGGGCTCTAGATAAAGAGTAGGCAGCCTTCTGGTACCTTTAAGACTTCTTCCCTAAACTGTATGAGGAAAAACTGGTGTATAAATACATGTTAATCTGGATTCATATGTTGTTTTACTCTGACTTTATGTGAACAAAAATACACATATTTGCCCATTTTCACTTTAAGTAGTAAGTAAATTTTAAAATATCACTGTTCTGGTCACAAAAGCAATGTTTGTGGGGCCATTTTCTATACTTTTGAGGCATATGCAATCAGGAAATAACATTACTACACAGGAACAAAACAAAAAAGTGTTACACGGTGTGGTTAAAATTATAGTGGATGCTTATCACCAAGGCAGACTCGGGTCATCTCAGCCTTTTACAAAGCTTTAGGGGAGAATAGAGAAAGCTCAACATTATACAGCTGGAAGAATCTAACTATATTCTTCATAACACCTGTTACAGCCCTTGAGCAGTGTGTGTTGTAGGCTCGGTATACTGCTCCTTTTCTGTCTTCTGCATGTCCCCCCCTCCCATTTGGCAAGAAGCATGGGAGCACATGAGTGGGTACAAGGCCGTAGAGAGTGGACAGAGAGTGGGCAGAGAGTTTGTGGAAAATGTGGCGAGCAGACGTGAGCGGCCAGATGGTTAACGGAGCCAGGTGACGCTACAGTGGTGTTTGTGGAGTCCCTGTAGTGAATTGTCAAGTCCAAGCCTTGCACTGGGGTTTATTTCCTCAGTGGAAGGAGAGTCGTAACTATTATGTGTTTGTTTATCCTTTGTTGCACTCCATACATAGCTATGAGCTAACATTTAAGTTTACTGATGTGTTGTCTAAGCCGTACCTTAATTAGGCGCTTCCTCTTTTTTAAGGAAGTTGTTTTCTGTTGCATCCCTTTGAGTAACCCTTTGTTAAGAAATTTTTAAATAAACACTAGAATCTATACTCATGAATCTGTCTCCTTGCTCCCTTCGACCTGGAATAATTTATTATTGTCACTAACCTCCTCCTCCCCTGGATTTTTCACTGGAGGTTCGTAACAACACCACAGATCTAAAGTAGACTGCTAAAGACCTAGCAACCATGTTAGAGCTTATGTGGCAACCTAGTGGCCAATCTGGAGCTGCATTAAACTAAGGCCTTATTGGAACTATTAAAGACACTATAAGGCATGCTGTTTCTAATAGCTGTGTTCTGATGTACCTGGGGAACACTGAGGAGGCCATACAAAGAAGAAAAAGAAAAATTCTTCCTCAAACCCAGTAAAAAGCTACAACAAGAAATTGCCCAACCATCAGGGATAAGAAGAGAGATTGCCCAGGATATCTATACAATGGAGAAACTGATGTAGCCTACCAACTGAAAATTAAGGGAGACATCCTGGACAAGAACTGGGTAAAATGGGCCACTCACCAGCAAGTACTTGAACAGTTGAATCATGGCATAAATGAGAATGAGACCGTCGACATGTCTGATCCTCTGACAACGGTTCCTGTTTGGTTCAGTGTTATGTTGATGGATGTGTTGTGTACCCAAGAGGCTATGTCCAAAAAGGCCTAAAAAAAACACTTGCCAGTAATGCTCACTAATTAACGTGTTATATCTGGTTTATTTAATCTGTACACAAACAGAAATGTAAAAAATGACAGTTTGTGGTTATAGGTGTATTCATCCTCCAAGCACTTTGCTGCAGCTTCTCTTGCTATATAGCATGGATTTGGTTTTGATCTATGTATACGCATGATTATACCAAATCTGGTGACCTCACTGTGATGACAAGACTTCAGGAAGTTGTGCACAAACATTGCACAACAGCAAATAGTTCCAAAATGTAACTCCAGCACGAAAGTTAAAGAGAGTGACAACAACCAATGAAAGTCACATCATAGGGTTGATTTTTTTGTCTCGTGGGGACAATGAGCAACAAGATTAAAAATTCATCATATAACTGCTAGATTTGTAAGAGTATGGAAATCCTCTTGAACAGCCCGAAAAGACACCCCAATACTGTTGCCTTTCTTATCAGATTATATTTACTCTGAAGAAGAAGCTTTACATTTGGTTGTAAAACTCAAAACTTGATTTAATTGACAAAAACTACCAAATTACAGACCAGACCACGTGTCTTGACCTTGGAACTGTATGTTTGTCAGGTAAACACTACCATGTTTACCATCTCAGCCGAGTGTGATGGGAATGTCATTCATTTTGCAGGTATTTGGTTGTAAATTTTGACCTGATAATGGTACTAGAGGAAAGTGAGGGGATCACTAAAGTCATTAAGATTCGTCCTCTGGGAACATGAATGTCTGAACCAAATACGATTGCAATCCATTCAAGAGAAAATGGAAGAAATGGAGGGAAACATCTCGGGTTACGTATGTAACCCTTGTTCCCCGAGAAGGGGAACGAGATACTGCATCGGTGACGACACTATGGGAACGCCTCTTGGCGTGGCAGGGCTGAAATCATGAATGAAACTACTCCAATCCTATTGGCGTTGCTAGAACGGTAGCGAGTGACGCCGTAACTGGAGGCGTATATATGCACGCTGGCACACCGGACACATTAGCTCTTTGCTATGAAGCAAGGCACTCCAGGCGGGGTGAGGTGTGGCAGACCGACGCAGTGTCTCGTTCCCCTTCTCGGGGAACAAGGGTTACATACGTAACCCGATATGTTCCCCTTCGAGGGAACTCAAACTGTGTCGGTGACGACACTATGGGAACGAGAATACCCACTATGCCACGCCGAACCCTCCGCCTGCCCCCCCAGCATGCAGTAACCTGTAGGCACGACTAAGAGGAGAGCCCACGGGTGCCAGGTGCAGAAGGAAGGTCCAGACTGTAAAACCGGATGAAAGTGTGAGGAGTGGCCCAGCCAGCTGCCTCACACAAATCCTGGAGCGAAGTCCCTGCGAGGAGGGCCCTAGAGGCCGCCATGCCTCGAGTAGAGTGCGCCCTTACGGCCATAGGTGAAGGTAATCCGCGCACCTTATAGGCCAGGGAAATAGACTGAACGATCCAGTGCTGCATCTGCTTTCCTCCATCGGGAGGACCTCAGAGTGAAACTATTCAGCGCTCTGACCGAGCAGAGCAGATGAAGTCTCCCGTCCTCTGCCGTCACATGAGGAGGGGGATGAAACGCCTGCAGCACCGTAGACCCTGCCAACCTGGACAGAACCTTAGGGACATAGCCCGGACAGGAGTGCAGGATAGCTCTGACCCTACCCGGGGCAAACTCCAGGCATTGAGGAGAAACCGAAAGTGCCTGGAGATCCCCCACCCTCCTCAGAGAGGTGATAGCGAGGAGAAAGGCCATCTTAAGGGTCAGGTGCTTGGCCTCAGCCGACTCCAGGGGTTCGAAGGGGGCCTCAGCCAGCGACCTCGAGAACCACTGCCAGGTCCCAAGTGAGAACCCTGGAATGAGTCACGGGTCTCATCCTCAGGGCTCCACGGAGGAAGCGCACAACCAGTGGAAGCCTGCCCAGAGGCCCATCCCTCAGAGGGGCATGGAACGCTGCCTTGGCAGCCATATACACCTTGAGTGTGGATGGAGAAAGGCCAGCAGAGAAACGGTCCTGGAGGAACTCCAGTACCATAGTCACCGGGCAGGTAACTGGGTCCACCACCCGTTCTCTACACCAGGTGGCAAACACATTCCACTTCAGGCCGTACGTCCTTCTCGTGGACGGGGCTCTGGAGCTGAGCAGCGTCTCGACTGTTCCCGCCGTTAGGCCCGCCTCAAGGAACTGGGCCCCCTCAGAGGCCAGACCCACAGTCTCCACAGGGCAGGGCAAGGGTGAAAGACCTGGCCCTCCACCTGAGACAGCAGGTCCCTCCTCAGGGGGACCATGGCATCCAGCCCTAGCGGGGCTGAGGGTGAGAGTGAGAGCCACAGGGGACAGTGCGTAATCTCTCGAGACGCAAACAAGTCCACGTCTATGGAGCCGAACCTTTCGCATAATAACTCCACCACCTGGGGGTGGAGTCTCCATTCCCCGGGCCTCAGCCCCTGTCTCGACAGCAGGTCTGCTCCCTGATTCTGGGTCCCAGGGACGTACATCGCTCTGAGGGACAGCAGTCTCTGCTGGGACCACAGGAGGATCTGATGTGCCAGTTTGCATAACGGGCGTGAGCGCAGACCCCCCTGGTGATTCAAATAGGCCACCACCGCCGTGTTGTCGGTTCTGACAAGGACGTGGCGACCGTGGAGAGCGGGCAGAAAACTCCTCAGAGCTCTGAAAACCGCCAACATTTCCAGGCAATTTATGTGCCAAGAGAAATGATGCTCCTGCCAGGACCCTCTCGCAAAGCGGCCGTCCTCGGGGCTGGTGGGCGGTGTCATGCGTAGGTCCCTAAAGCGGAGGTCCGCCAGGGAAAACCTGCCGATAACCCCCGGTGTGTGTAAGCCAGAGCGCCTCCTGACTGCGGTCCCTCGGGGCAGGCAGAACGACGCGTGCTCGCTGGAGGCTAGCGCGTCCCGAGCGTTGACACGGCGGGATAGCAGCGCCTGCTGCCTTAGCTGCCTCCAGGGATGGGACCTCGGTCGCCTTCTCTCAGATCCGTTGTCTCGGGGGGCTGTGGGTGAGAGCACCACCTTGAGTCCCGGGTGCGCTGAGGGGGACCCCGAGAAGCGACACTCTGGCCTCTGGCTCTGGCTGTAGGAGCTGGACGACGGCTGGGACCGTCTCTCTGCAGCCGTCGCCATCCTGGACCCAGACCGGCGCGGGAGATAATGCTGGAACACCTCTCCTTGCGTCCTGGCATGCTGAAACCTGCTGACGACAGCATCCACCGCCTTGCCAAACAGGCCAGAGATAGCGACCGGTGCGTCGAGCAGGAAGGTCTTCTCCCTCTCCTGGATGCCTGACAGGTTGAGCCACAGGTGCCGCTCCGTGGCCACCAGCGCCGACATGGAGCGGCCAATGGCGCGGGCCCGTCCTTTGTGACTTGGAGAGAAAAATCCATATCTCTGCGGAGCTCAGCGATTCCATGCCCTTCAGCAGGTCGGCCTGGTATGCCTGCAAAACTGCCATCGTGTGCAGGCTCGCACCAGCCCGGCCCGCCGCCATGTACGCCTTGCCCAGCAGAGCAGATGTCACGCGACATGGCTTGGTAGGCAGCGCCGGCTCTTTAAGGGACGACGCAAAACCGGGCGAGAGATAGCTGGCCAAAGCATCCTCAACCCGGGGCATCGTCCCTTAACCGAAACCCTTAACCCCTGCGACGTCGCTGTAAATCCAGAGCGGGGGAGTAGTCAGACGTGCTGAGAAGGGCTTGCCCCAGGATTTGCACAACTCGTCATGCAAATCTGCGAAAAAGGGCAGAGACTGGCGCGGAGGCGGCGCACAGCGCCGCAGGACACCCCCAATCAGGCTGTAGCTTGCCCACTACCCGTGTCACCACCTCCAAGAGCTCGTAATAGCTTGGCGCTGACTGATGACGTTTCTCCGGCTCCCGGAAGTCTTCCTCCTCCATAATGCTGAGCACATCCAGCTCCTCAGAACCGGACAGCTGCAGCCTCTCCGGGCTCACACCTCGAGCTGGAGAAGCCGAAAAGCGGGCTCCCAAACGGGGAAGAGGGGAGTCGGAGCCAGCAGATGAGGAACGGGAAAAAGCCTCGGCAGTCCCGATGTCTTCGGAGATGTCGCGCTGGGAGCCCCATGACGCTGCCGTGCCGTCTCAGCGACTGGGGACCATGCATCTGGCCGTCTCCGGAAAAGAGAGCCGCACGGGACCTCAGCACCCTCAGGGGCAGGGCCTCCCAATGGCCGCAAGCAGCCCCCTCGAGAGCTGCCTGGGCATGCGGCATCCCCAGACAGGAAACACAGTTTCCCCAGCCGTGATGTAGCGCGGGCATGGAAAGACACACTGCCTGAACTGCTCACCAGCCATCTCCTCTGCTTCTCCTTCCAGGTAACTAGATCTTCTTGTGGTAGTCTCAAAAATGCCAGAGTGCTGAATAGAAAAAAGCAAATATGTCCGGTGTGCCGGCGTGCTTATATACACCTCCAGTTACGCCGTCAAACTCTACCATTCTAGCAACGCCAATAGGATTGGAGTAGTTTCATTCATGATTTCAGCCCTGCCACGCCCAGAGGCGTTCCCATAGTGTCGTCACCAACGCAGGTCGAGTTCCCTCAAAGGGGAAATCACCTTTTGATTCTGCATAATTTGCATATCATGGCTACACAGCTAGAGATATCATCTTTCCAATGCTCAACCTGTCAGGTTATGATATTGCAGTCATGTCTATCTCCTAAAAGAAACTCACTGATTGTAATAATCGCTGCTGTGTACTGCTCTGTCACACACCTCACCACTCTGACCTCTTTCACCTTTTTGTGCTTCAAGTCTATTTTTCAACTTCGAAAATGAACCTGAACTATATAGGCACCATTAAAACTCTATGGAAACTAATTTCACACTTGGTCACACACACACCTTTAAAACAACAGTGTGATAAAGCACACAAGAATTCTCAGACATGAAGCAAGAGCTTTGAAAAAAGTTACATGTTCACGAGCCATTCACAAATTGAACTCTCTATATAAGTGACCCTATGATATTTAGCAAACTTATCCATACAATTTTTTCATACATAATACGGTATACATTAGCACTGCAAAACTGTCTACAAAGTGAAATACATGTATGATTGTAACTGAAGGAAGGATGAAGTGGACTGAGCCCCTTGTACTATAAATGAATAGATTTGACAGTCAGCAAATCTCATCATTACATTTTAGTCCCTATTATTTGATACTGTACATTGTAATAGTGCAAGGTGTGAGATGGAATGTGAGCAGGGACCAAGAATGAAAGCACATTTCAGTAATTCTATGCAGTGGATTCATGGAGACAGCAGTCTTTTGTAGCTGCTGCTGAATATGATTGACTCGTTCTTCCCCGTTTTCATTATTCGTCATCAGGATCATCTTCATCCCATTATGAATTTAGACATCTCGCAGAGATTTCTTTGGAATGACACAAGTCCTGCTTCACTACTCTATGCAAACTCTGTATGTTATTGCATTTGATTTCTGACCAGTATGTTGGCAGTGCCTTTCAGCCTGCCCCAATGAGTCCAAGTTTTTCTCTATAGCACCATAGCTCAACTACAGCTCAGACTGACATGAAATTGGATATGAATATTCACACTTCCTAGAGGATCATTCAGGGGATGTTTTACTGAGCCGTACTGTGCTACCATCAGGTACAGATTTCCATTTAGTCAAAACTTTGGTCCGTGACAAGGTATCAAAAAACTAACGGCTAGAATAAAATACCCATTAGTCATTTTCATGCTTCAAAAAGTATCAATACAAATGATTTTGGTGATCCCATGAATGTAAATACCCTGTATTTATATAGCGCCTTTCTAGTCTTTTGACCACTCAAAGTGCTTTTACACTACATCCACACACTGAGCCTAAGCGCTCAAACAGAAACTAACACACACATTCATACACTGGTGGAACAGCCACCAGGGGCAATTCGGGCCCAAGGACACTTCAACATGCAGCCTGGAGTAGCCACGGATTGAACCACCAACCTTCCGATTAACAGGCAACCCGCTCTACCTCCCTCCTGAGCCACAGCTGCCAATTACCTTTCTGTAGTTTCTTTAAGATGCATAGAATAGTGTAATTGTATTGTAACCGAGCATCCTGGGTTCGCCTAACTAAACTATAAACTTAATAAGAAAGTCCAAAATTCTGAATTTAAATGTTGTTTATTTAAAACTTTTTATTGTAACACACCACAAAAAATAAATCCCCTCCCAATCAGTTGTCCCTTCCGGCTCCCTTACAGTCAAGATGGCAGTGAAGATAACAAAAACAGTATTTATTCACCTCGTAAGCTTTAGTGGATCATAACATATCGGGTGTGCAATGAATCTGCTAATGCCCCGATTTAAGATGAGAACTTTTCTATGACAACTTTTGAGCCACGACAAATGTCAAATCTGGACTGCGACAGGCAAAGTAAGCCTTGTTTTTAGACAATGTAGAATACTGCTGATTGATGAAGATGAAAGTCTAAGCTTTATGATAGGCTTAGTCAGTAAAATAGTTATTTTTTATATTGTGAATCACCCCAACCACGAGAGGTCAATGAACATACAGTTAGAAATGTGCACAAAAAATAATCGAAAATTGAAAAAATTGTCCAGGAGATTAGCTGTGGACACACGGACACACACACACACACACACACACACACACACACACACACACACACACAACCAAAGCATGATAACAACTTCTTTTCGCAAGATGGAAACTGCTAAGATAAGTACAATGTCACAATGAATGAATGAACTGAAACTCCATGGCAATTCAATCTATGATGCTAGGTCTTTTCAGGTCGATCACATTCTGGATTATGTCTAAATATTCTTACAAATATTCTCGAGTCACTTCAGATTGGGTCTGCCTGTCCTGAAGTCCCTCAAGTGGATTTGGATATGAATATTGGGTTTTCCACAGGCCCAGGACTGGGTCCACAATTTTGGACTTGTAAAGACCTATAAGCTTATTCTTCAACAACTGCTAAGCTCAATAAAACTGTTTGTATATATTTTATATTTATATAACTTTGTTGGTGGAGAACTTTATAAGCATTGCATTATTTACTTTTTATAGTTCAAGTTTAGGTTTATTTGAGTAGCACCACTTCATACAAATGCAGTTAAAGTGCTTTACATAAATTAAACATTAATTCAAGGAGCAAAGAGCACAAACACAAGATCCACAACAGAGAATCAAAGAAAATGTATTTACTAGGGAATATAGGAAAAACTATGTGTATACTTTCCATGGTCATGGCATTTCTGTAACCTCTCTAATCTTATCCACCCCTGCCACTCCACACTCACTCAACACCTTGTCACAGGGGGCTGTGGAACTGCCAGGCAGCTTCCTGCAAGACTGAGGTCCTCTCCGGCTATGCCTCCTTGGGATCTCTGGACTTCCTTGCTCTCACTGAGACTTGGATTACATTTGAGAACACTTCCAACCCTGCAGCCTTCTTCTCAGCTTTCTCCTTTGCCCACACACCCAGATCTGCAGGCAGAGTGGTGGTGCTTTTCCATCTGACTTTTCAACCAAATTGTTCTAGAGACAGGGACTAACCTACTGTAGGAACTTAAAATCCATATTTGGTTTTCCTGTTTGCATTTTCTTTACATATGACAAACTGTGAAGATGAATCAAAGAAGTCCAATAACTGATTACAAAATACATTTGTGCCATTTAAGGTTCGTGTGAAAACACTAACACAAAGACCAATAAGTGACTTTCAGCACTGCAAACTCCCCAGTACTACCTGGGCAATCAAAAAGTACACCCCCTGAGCGTGGACTTTTTTGGACCAGCTGTGGCTTAGGAATTAAATGTAGACCCTGATCCTACGTTTGATAACATGGTATGTTTTCTAAGTCCCTGAAATGGTTGCTGGGAACCTGATGAAGTTCCAGCAGTGGAAAGGGGCTGGGATTTAAACTCTGGCTAGGGACCATATTTTTAAATTAACAGTTTGGCTAACATTTACAATGATTTCAAATTTTCTAAATGTTAAACTCATCGTTATGCATGAATGGTTATATTACTGCCACATCAGTACTTAGCATTAACAAATTAGAGACTAACCACCATGTAGACCATTTTTCTTGCACAAGGATTTTATTAATGAAAACAACCCACAAAAATGAAACTGTTGTTTTGTCCTACTGAAACTAATATTATACTAGTAGTAAGCTATATAGTAAACTATTATATTAATTGATTATTAATAAAGCAACATCATTAAATGGATATGTTAAGAATGTACTAACAGTATCTTATTAAATGAACATTATACTTATACTAATACACTCATTTTTACTAATTCTTCCTCCTGGTTGTGGATAGACCCCCTGCAGTGGACAGATGTAGATTTAGTCAGATCAAGGATGCCATTGTTGCAACATGTGCTGCTTCTAGTCGCCTCCTCTTGAGAGCAACAGCTCTCCTTGTTCTGCATCTATTTTAATAAAGGTATTGTTATAAATATTGTTCAGTAATCTTGTTAAAATAAAGAATGGCATGGTTCAACAACCACAAGTCCCACACTCCATTAGCTACAATGCACTAATCACAGTAGACTTTTCTGTGATGAATTTTTTCTGTGATGATGTTTTCGTTCGTCCCTGTGATGAGGAATCAGTGTTTTTAGTCCAAAGCCAACTCTCCAGATACCAGGGCCTTCACATAGTCCTCCAATGGTTTTCACATCATAATTGCATACAAGCAGGATACAGTCCCCTCCAAAGGTATTGGAACAGTAAGGAAAGTATGAGACAAGAGTTCAGAATTTCAGCTTTTATTTCCTGGTATTCACATCTAGATGTGTTATACAACTCAGGACATATCACCGTTTGTATTAGACCACAGGATTCTTAGGTGGGCAAAAGTAATGGAACAAATAATCTTAAAGTAAATAACATTTAATATTTGGTGGCATAACTCTTGCTTGCAATAACTGCCTCAAGCCTGCGACCCATCGACATCACCAAACTTTTGCATTCTTCATTTGTGATGCTATTCCAGGCTTTTACCGCAGCTTCTTTCACTTCTTGTTTGTTTCGGGGTGTTTCTCCCTTCAGTCTCCTCTTAAGGAGGTGAAATGCAGCTCTGTTGGGTTAAGCTCAGCTGATTGACTTGGCCAGTCTAAAACCTTCCACTTTTTCCTCTGATGATGTTTTGTTGGCAGTGTGCTTTGAGTCATTGTCCTGCTGCATGATAAACTTCCTCCCCATTAATTTCAATGCATTTCTCCGTAAATTGGCAGACAAAATGCTTCTGTCCATTTTTCAAGTGAGCAAAACTATTGGAACATGTGACTGACAGATGATTCTTGTTGCCCAGGTGTTGCCTTTTAGGTTGATTGTCCAAATATTAAATAGCTGCATGACTAGTCTAAGTTTTCAAACCTATAAAGACTGCATTTCCTGTTAAAGAGGATAAACTAACATGAATGTAATTGCTCCCTACTTGTATAGCGCCTTTCTAGTCTTTTCGACCACTCAAAGCACTTTTACACTACATCTGCATTCACCAGTCATACACTGAGCCTAAGTAAACAGATAGTAACATTCACAATCACTCATACACCGGCAGAACAGCCGCCAGGGGCAATTCGGTGTTCAGTATCTTGCACAAGGACACTTCGACACGCAACCAGGGGAAGCCGGGGATTGAACCACCGACCTTCCAATTAACGGCCAACCCGCTGTATCTCCTGAGCCACAGCTGCCCCTAGACCAGACTGAGACCAGAGAGCTTTCTATGGGAGAAAAGCAAGCCATTGTCAAGTTGCGAAAAGAAGGAAAATCGACTAGGGCCATTAGACAAACATTGGGCATAGCAAACACAACAATTTGGAATGTCCTGAAAAAGATAGAAACTACTGGTGTACTGAGCAACAGACGTCAAACAGGTCGGCCAAGGAAAACAACAGTAGTTGATGACAGAAATATGGTGAGAGCTGTGAAGAAAACCTCCAAAACATCAGGAAGTGACATCAGCAACAACCTCCACAGTGCAGGGGTGAAGGTATCACAATCCACTGTTGAAAGAAGACTCAGAGAGCAGAAATATAGAGTCCACACCACAAGATGCAAACCGCTCATCAGCAGGAAGAATCAGAAGGCCAGAATTAAATTAGCAAAGAAGTACAGAGATGAGCTGCAAAAGTTATTGATGATGGAACTGATGATGGTAGCAGCAGAATGAATTCACAAGTGGACAGAAACATTTTGTCTGCCAATTTACGGAGAAATGCATTGAAATTAATGGGGAGGAAGTTTATCATGCAGCAGGACAATGACCCAAAGCACACTGCCAACAAAACAAAGGACTTCATCAGGGGAAAAAGTGGAAGGTTTTAGACTGGCCAAGTCAGTCAGCTGAGCTTAACCCAACAGAGCTGCATTTCACCTCCTTAAGAGGAGACTGGAGGGAGAAACACCAAGGAGTGAAAGAAGCTGCGGTAAAAGCCTGGAGTAGCATCACAAATGAAGAATGCTATGTTTGGTGATGTCGATGGGTCGCAGGCTTGAGGCAGTTATTGCAAGAGTTATGCCACCAAATATTAAATGTTATTTACTTTAAGATTTTTTGTTCCATTACTTTTGCTCACCTAAGAATCCTGTGGTCTAATACAAACGGTGATATGTCCTGAGTTGTTTAACACATCTAGATGTGAATACCAGGAAATAAAAGCTGAAATTCTGAACTCTTGTCTCATACTCATCTTTTGATCTTAAACCCAAATGTCTTCAGTGAATTTGCCTTACCGTTCCAATACTTTTGGAGGGGACTGTATATTTGAATGTAATAAATGTTTGTTAATGAACTGAGTTTCTTGAACATTTTTCACAGTACTTCTTATTTTTTTTGTGTGCACATGTACTCCTTTGGAAAAAGGTTTGAGAGAGAGAGAGAGGAGAGAGAGAGAGAGAGAGAGAACAAGCATATTGTAGGAGTAAATACTCTCAGAAGAGGCAGGTCTTCAAGCGATATTTGAAGACAGGAAGGGTTTCCGCTGACTGAATTGAGTTTGTTAATTTGTTCCACCACTGAGAAAGCACAGAGTTTGGGTTTAATATACTTTTTTTCAAGGTATTTCATGCAATAAATGTTGAGGTTTTTCAGTCTGGACCAAAATGCTGGATCAACTGACTAACACTGAAATCTCTCTGCAAATAAATGTATCCAGATAGTGGAATTCAACTTTTGATCTTTATTCACACACATTACTACATTGACCAGTTAGCCATGCTGATAAATAGTGTGTGTAGAAGAAAATAGTAAAATAATAGTGTTATTGTTATCTCTGGTTCACTGATTCCAATAAAGCCCTACAGTCCTCTCGTGTCTCTCATGAAAAGAAATGCAAAGCTGTCCCTAGATTGCCCTCTCTTCTCCATCCTTCCTGTCACTCTGCTGTATGCTATGCAAAACAGATTATGATGCTGCACTGCCTCGGAGACGGTGGTGCCGTGTCCAAACAAATTCTCCAAGAGTCAAAAAGCAAAATCATCTCCCAGAAGAGAGTTACTGGAGCCAGCAGGCAGACTGTCAGTCAGAGCGGATGATGGAGGCGTCTGTCCAATTTCCATCCAGATTGTGTTGCTGTTCAACGGAACTCACCACACTCTTACTCACTGCTCAGGCTTCTTCCACATCTCCTTTGTTTCACTATATATGCTATTTCCTACTAACTCACATTCCCATCTCATCTGAATCTGACAAAATCATACATGCCTTCCGGTGTGAGTATTTGAGTTCTCTCTCAATGGAGCTTAACGGATCCTACCCATTGGTTGCCTGTTTTAATATGCCACCCTTGGTTTTAATGTTTCCATACTATATATCAGACATTCTTTCAGTTTATGAACTCAGCAGATGTCTAAAGTCACCTATACTACCTGCAGGTATGTAGGGATTTCCTCAAATCAGATTATTATGCACTTGGAAGTATGGAATGGCCTGCCTGTTGATCAGAAACTTACAGCAAAACTGTAATCATTTTAAAACAACTGTGGCAGTAGCAGGGGTAAGCTTGCAACAATGTTGACTATGCCACCTCGGAGAATTTCGCCCCTAGGAAATTATTAAGGGATTTAACTACTTTAATACTCAAAAAGGTCACACAGCTTCAAAAACAGTTAACCAGAGACCCTAATAGAGATACATTTTATTAATATTTCTTACAGCAGAAAGGACTAGCAAAGGGGAAAAGATCCTAATGTTACACATCACACATGAACACTGCATACCATCCAGATGACACCCTGGGTGCTCTACAGTAAGTGATCTATTAAGGGACACCACTACTGGGGAATCAGCTGCTTAAGCCCCATGGCTTCTATTCAATGGGAAAAAAGAAACAAGAGCACACAGTAAACAGCATCAAACAGTCTGGGAGGCACATAGTAAACTGTTTGGTACTTAATTGATACATGGGGCCACTTATCAAGCTGAAAGCATACCAACATTACACTCCAGCCACAGGGCCGCACCAATTGCAGTGCAACAGAAAAAAACAACAATAAAGTCTGTAGAGTAGAAATGGAGTCAGACAACATCACCGTAGAGACAAAACAGCAGCTGCACTGAGGAGTGGAGGCCAGAAATGTGGAACAGGCCACCCACTGTGATGCACACCCTGACTTACAAGTACCTGCAAAGTGCATGATACCAATACAATTACCAACAGGGAACTACACTTGAATCAAAAAGAAATACAAAACTCACATATACATAGCAAAGAGCAAAAGCAACCTTTCCCAAACAGTGGGAGGGTGAGAGGCGCCAAGCCACGGCTCAATCACTAGTAACAGCAGAGACCAAGAAGAAGGGGTTAGATTTAGCTGAAAGCTGAATGGAAACAACCAGAAGTCAGCAAAAATAAATAAGCCATCCTACCTCAGCATTAGCAGCACTGACTGAACATGATGCTTGCTGGAATTAACATAGAAATTGGTAAGAAATTTTGTCTGACTTTAGCCAGCGCTGCAAACCGTCACCATGTCACCTGACATTAAAACCTCACAGGAGGTACGTACCTTGCAATAACTGGGAGACCCAGACGTGGAGAGACACGGCATCTCAACCAGCAATGGCAAAGTGCAGACCACGCCACAAACCCCAGATCCAGGAAGAGGCATCCGAGTAAGCAGTCACCATCCTTCCAGCCATCCCAGCCACCATACCATGTAAGAAGGGTCTGTTTAAGCTTACATGTTTGTATAGATAACTTGCAGTTGTGTACTGCAACAAGAGAAATATAATGACGTGCAAGGTTTGTGTTGAAAAGCAGTGGGGGCATAAGGGCTCAGAGAGGAGATGATACATGATATTGGTGTTGCGAGAACAAGATGTGATGATATTTTAACACTACTTTGTTGAACTCATCAACGCTAGAATGAGTTGGTGGGGTATTTTGAGCATTAAACACCTAATTTCCTGCATTCATTCCATTTTCTGGACCAATTGCTTCCTTTCTTGCATCAATTTATGGTGGAAATGTTTTTATTTATGTAAAAGAGAAACACAACATTCAGGTAGCAGGTGACAATTGAAAATCTTAAAATATAAGAGAACGGAAAACTTGGCCAAAAAGAAACTGTGTCAAGAAGTTGTTAAAGTTACTAACTGGTGCTGCACGTTTTGGGGTCATTTTAAAATCAGTAGCTTTTCTTTTTTTAGCTTAAGTTAAATAAGCAAGGTCTAAATCTTTCTGCTTACCTACAAAGCCCTTAATGGCCAGGCACCATCATGTCTTAAAAAGCTCAGAACACTGCACCTGCTGCCCCGATGTTCCTGCTCAACACCTGCTGCTACAATTATTATTATTAATTAGTCAGGCCTAGCTTGTACATTACTTGTACAAATCATCCAAAGGTGTGATGGTATAAACTGCTCTTGCAGTCCTTTTGACGACCTCTAGCTCTATTGACCTGAAGGTAAACCAACTGGCCCACCAGCAGCCGTCAACAACAGCTCATGGGAACCCACTAAAGCCACACTGAATCTGGGAGACAGGAGGCCATGTCCTGTTTCTGCGATGTTGGCAATAGGAGGTTGTGGAGAGTTCTATTAAACCATTTCACAGTCCGTTGCCTGTGGGGTGGTATGGAGTGGTACGAGAATTTCTGACCTTGTGAGCCAGGATAGAAGCCTGCTGATCCTGAGTCCGGACCGCCACGGGATACTTGCTAAACATTGTGAGAACGTTCTCTAACCTATTTTGGGAAGGCTTGAGCACCATGAAAGCTATGGGCACAATCTCATTTGGCCTAGACGCGAGGCCTGCCATCTGGCCTTGCACAAATAAACTGGTTCGCTATCTTTGTGGGAACTTGCATGCACAACCTGGTTTTGCTATCTGTTTTGCTACCGAATACAGGACCAGTCATCAGATGTCTGGAACTTAAGTTATCAGAGAAACAAGCTGAGCAACGTTAACGAAAGCTAGTGCTTGGTGTGCACAGAACATCATCATCATCAGCCTTCAACAGCCAGCATTTACACCACAGGGTGGTGCCTTCAAGTGTATCTTCAGGTTAGTTGTATTCTTCCCACCTTCTTTGTATCCACAGGGCATCTGTCTGTCCCCTGTTACTACATATATTACATTAGTATACTACATATTTTCTGCTGAATTATATTATAAATAAAGTCTGTCCATAGATCTATTCTTTTTTCCCGACAAAACCCTTTTTGCATTGAGGCAACAATGTTATCATTACCTTGCCATTGGTTTGGGACAGCATCACCTGGGATTCTGGGAATCTGCACATGTTGCATCAATCTGTACACATCAATCACTGACATCATTGATGAGATGAACAATTGCGGGAAAATATCATGCAGATTTGAATGTCCTCTTGCCCACCACTAACATTTTTGTCCCGTCTCATCTTGTCAACGAAAACAAAACATAGATTTCATACATCCATGGATACATGTCATAGTTTTTTTATGATCAAATATCTACTTTTAGTCTTACGAAAGGTTTTAAATCTTATCATACTTTTGTTACGAGTAGCATAATTTTAGTACTTGTAGCTTTAATATTATTATTTTAAAGTGATTTTTAGGGCTGACCCCCAATAGTCGAAGGTTCGCAGCAAAACAAGGATCATGCCATTTTGGCGATATGGGGGTGCTAAACATCTGATTTTACATAGAACTACCAGTTTTCTCCCAATAAGTTAATATACAACCTATTACAACATACATTTCAATGTTTAATGCTGTAAATAAACATAAATAAATAATAAAACTTTCAATAAATGTTTTTAAAGTGTGTAACTCCTGGGTCGTCAGTGCGCATGTGTAGGCGTAGCGTGTAGGCCTTTGTGTGTAATGGAGGAACACTTGCTGAAGAGATGGAGCACTAGTGTTGTGCCAAGTTGTCCGCACCTTCCGGGACTTTCGGATAATTTATCACCGGTGATGAACCGCTTTTAAATAGACCTGAAATAGACCCGCGAGGAACTGCAACGTGCATGCAGTTGTCGGCAGCATGGAATGCACTCAAAACTTTACACAGTGTAAGTTCAATGAATAGAGACTGCAGCTCTGCAGCTTTTCAAGATTAACAAAGCACGCATGATTCGACTATCAGTCGACTATAGGCAGGACTTGACGATTCTGATTCGACTATGTAAAACCTTAGTCGGGGACAGCCCTACCATGTCCATTTCCTGGATAAGGAGGACAGATGGTTTAAAAGAGGAGTGAAATAAGTAATTTACACCACAGTAGAGAACCCATCTCTCAACAGAGGACAAGGTCTGCGACACCACTAATCCCCCACTTACAATGCTGTCCTTTCATCGATGAAATGAACAAATGCTCACAATTGGCCTCAGGTGCCTCCAAAGACCATAATGACTGTTGTACAGCACTAACGGACCAAGTGCTATCCATCACTTTGATAACAGCCTCACAGATATTAAATAGCTAGGTTTCCCTGCAGTCAGTCAGAACTGAAGGGGCCTCTTGGATGAGAGGCAGTATGTCTTCCGATATCTTCAACCTAGTCCTTGATTTAGCCTATCTTGGACATCTGCCAGTAATTGTTGCAGCCAGTTGATTTTGGACAGGATGTTTTGATTTTGGAGTGGCAAGGAGGTGCCCCTACTATCTGACTGTCAGTGGAGACGGGTGAACAAAAATACGGAAGTACAATCTGTAGGTCGAACAGCTGAAATGAAGCTCTGGGTGCAGGCAACATGGAGGGAAGTTAAACATTGTTCATTTGCATATGCTACCCACGGCAACGTTTCGCATTAATACTAGCCAGTACTATATCATAAAGGTGAACATGTCATCTATCAAATCTCATAGCTATAATTTTAGATACTAAATTGCACAAGATGTTTTATTATAAAAGGCTTCCAAGATTTCTCTTGTAAGTGGTACCAGAAGCAGCTGAAAATGGCCCCACACTGAGCACAGAATGAACATGTACTGTATGCAAACCCTTGTGTGTTTTAAAGCTTTAAAGTGCTTGAAAGATGAAGGGAGACACCTGGAGGGTTGACTTCTCTGTTCTTTTACGCTTGACTTCATTTAAGAATCTATTTTATCCTGGTGTATATCTGAACATTATCCCTTTCAAACAGACTTTTTTTACATTACAGTCAGACTGTGGGCAGAGCAGCGTGTTGATTCGTAGGCTTAGTGACTCTCTGAGCTCTGCCACAGGAGGTTGTGATTCTGTCAGTTTAATTACACAAGACACTGGTGATTCCCAGTGGTGGAATGGTAATGTGGCATACCAGGTATTTTCCCGGTTAGCCGATGCATCTTGGGGGCTGGCCATATGGAAATATGTACTGTGTTGTTTTTTTTCATTGGTTGGTTCATTTTCTCTGACACTTGATTGGTCCTCTTACTGGACCTCCCACATGTGTCAGATGCAGTGGTTCTGGCTCAGAGCCAAATATTCATGGTGACATCAGAGGCTGTTATGCAGCAACGGGTGGAAGGTGAAGAGGAGCTGGCCGTGTGAGGAACAGGCGAGTGACAGGGAAGAGAGGAACAGCGTGAGCAAGAGGAGAGTGCAGCTGAAGCGGTAAGCAGCAAAACAGAGACTCTTAGGGAGGTAGTGTGTGTGCCTTGACAATGATGATTAATTTAATTACTGACAACCATAAAAAGATAAGATAAAATAATGTAACACTAAAGTGAGATCAGTCAGCTACGGCTGGTGCTCAGTCAGTCTAGGCCAAATAGCGTAGTAACGTTAGCGTTGGCTAAGCAGTGAGTGACCTGGTCCATATCGTATCATAATATTATTAAAATGATTAGGCCAAAGGTTCCCTTGATAAAGATGAGTGAAAACGCTGTATAATAGGTTACATGCCCATGTTTATTTTCAGGTATGAGGTAACTATTATGATGTATATGATTACTGTTACTACTACTATCTGTGGGGTAACATGTAGCCTACTCCAGATCTTTCTCCACTTACAGTATGTCCAAACTGTTGTGCTGCTGTCTGCTGTCCATTCAGCATGCACGTTCACATGGTAGGCGGTGAGCACCAGTGCACATGCAGACAGGTCAATTGTAGTTCAAACTCCCAAAACAAACAAGCATGTGTCAAATGTCTCATACACAGTTCTGTTAACCTTCTCTGAACATTAATATAAAACATAAAGGTGATCTATTAATCATTGAACACTATGCAATAGTCATCATCACATACATATTTGTATGAACTGAATAGTTATTTAGTACACAGTAAATTACAATGGCATGCATTATTTGAGTAAACAAGTATTTGGTAAATTTCAGTTGTTTATATTTTACAGCTTTTTCCACCTTACCTTTAATCTATGTCAGGGAATTGGTTATAACTCATCCAGTTAATTATAGTAATCTCTCCCTATGTCATTGTCTAATCAAGCCAGGTTGTTGAGGTAGCAGTGGAGATGAGCGACAGAGAGGGACAAGAGGCTGTAGACTACATGAGTATGGATATTGTGTATTCAGTCACCTCTGATCACCAGGGAGTCAGTTCAGAGCAAATGAGGGCACTGGTCCACTTGAACGCAACACTTACTACTCGGCTTTGTAGTGGTTTGGTGGAATAGCACAGTATGCATATTAGGGCTGAAACGAATCATCAATTGAATCGATTAATTCGATTCATCGACACAAATCGACACAAATCGACACAAATCGACACAAATTCTTTGCATCGAGGCTTCGTTTAATAGCGCACTGTTTTGCACGGACATTTATTACTGTCGCACATCGCGACCGTGAGTTTGGGTTGTACTGTCACAGTCACGAGTTCACTAGGTGTCGGGGAGCAGCACCTTATTATAACTTGTATAGCACTCGGGTGATGCGTGTGTTGGTAAAGCAGCTGTCTGGTTGTTGGTCTGTTGATGTTGTTGGTCTGATGTTTGCTGTATGACACACTATGAATTTCCGAAAAGACTAATAAATATTTATCATCTATCAACGTACAGAGCTGGTCCCGTTACTGGGGTGGGGGGCACCGCCGCCACCGGCAAGCAAAAGTACTTCTTAAACGATGCAACTGCTAGGGCCAATTTTTTGTCCCAATCCAGCCCTGGTGAATCCAGCAACCATCTCCCCACTGCCTGCTGCTGTTTCTGTCAGCAGGAGCAGAGCCCAGCCCTGCCTGGACATGACATTTACTGAAGTGTGTGTGTGTGTGTGTGTGTGTGTGTGTGTGTGTGTGTGTGTGTGGGAGAGGGAGAGGGAGAGAGAGAAGTGTGGGGGGGGCAAAGCCTATTTTTCTGGGTTAATAAAGGAGGTTGACAGGCTTTTTAGCTTTTGGACTCGAGAGAGGCAGGAGGCTGAACACTATGACACTAATTGCAGGTATATAGTCACTGAGTGGACCAATCAGAGCATATTATCTCTTCTGGTGTGTGTGTGTGTGTGTGTGTGTGTGTGTTAGGGTCCGGTGATGTCTACAAAATTTCCATCGGCCGATGTCAACAATGAAACATCGGGATGGACGATGTCAACGGATGCACGGGTGGGAAACACAGGGTGTGTGTTCACCTTTGCAGATGTTGGTTTCAGTTGTTTCATAGGCTGCATCATTAATAAGCCCACGTGCGGCTCACCTGCTGCCATGATGACGAGTGAAGACGAGTTCTCAGTCTTTTAGACGACTTTATAAAACATACTGTTGATGGAGAAAATGGAGCAGACGGGGAGAGAGACAGAGAGGCGGGGCAAGCCGGGGTGTTTACCTGAGTGTGAGTGTGTCAGAGTGTGGGGAGAAGAGTGTGAGTGGTCATTAAAACCTGCTTTCACAGCGTGGTATAATGTGAAAATTTGAGATTCGTTTTTGCTGGGGGATGGGAGTTTTACAATCACGATGCCGGCTCAAAGTCGTGATGTCTGTCAGCCATCACCGATGAACGATGGCATCGTCTATCAGCCCTACCCTACTGTGTGTGTGTGTGTGTGTGTGTGTAGGCGGAGGGCTATCCAGAGATGACAGCAGAGATTTTAAGTAAGTAAGAAATTTACAAAAATATAAATTGTATTGGGGATTTTTATTAATCAAAAGCAAATAATTGTACACATCATATTCCATTGATACACAATGTAATATTAGTTATTACAGGCTAACTGCAGTCTGTGATCTTACTTCTATTTTGCACATTTTGAAAAAATTTACTGAATTTGAGAATTCAAGTGACAAAGAAACACTGAGTAAAATGAAGTGACCATCATCATCACAGTTAAAACAGACAAAAAAATAAACAATTTAACTACATAGGCTACTTAAGTATGGAACAAATCAACAAATCAACAAAATCTGAACAAATCAGCAAAATCATGCCTTATGTCATAAATGCCCTGAAACCACAATGACACACGAAATCCATGATAAAACGCAACATTCATGGTCCAGAAAGATGGCATCTGCTGAGTTCAATTTAGTTGTGAAAAAAGTGCCTCACTGGTGCTGTGGCTGAACTTCGGATTTGAGACTACAGATGTGCATCAAAATAAGGTATTGTGCGAGCGTTGCTGTGGATCAGTCGCAATATCACGAAGCCACACTATAAACCTTTATCAACACTTGAAAAAGCACAACAGGCAGCTGTGACAAGTGTACTGCCAAAAAGTCAAGTAATGATGCTCTAGCCCAGTCTGGTACTAGTAGGCCTTAAACTTTTAGAGTCGTTTGAGACTATAACTCCTTATAAAAGGGGATCATGAAGGCACTACTATACCTCACACAAAAAAAATTTCGATTTTGATTATTTTTATTTTTACTCAGGAAATTCTGTGAAAGATAATCCAAAGGTAACAGGACTTTGCAAACAGTTGGTTGGCCATTTCTCACACAGTTGGAAAAATAAGACAACTTAATAAGCCACAGCAAGACTTAAATCTGCCGGACCACTCGTTGATTACAGAGTTTTAAATAAGATGGGGCTCGCGGCAGAGGAAGATCAGGACAGTGTTGGAGCAGAACAGTGCCTTGTCTCAGGTCGTCTATGAAGACAGGAAGACGCATCACCTTGTCCCTATTTGGCAAGACACAGATGCCCTTGAATCAACGAACAGTGCCTAGCATCCTCTCCAGGAGTTAACAGATGCCCCCTCTGGTGAAGAGTATGTAAGTGTGTCAAACCTGAAGTCAATCCTGCATCTTCTGAGAACATCAACTTTGGCTAATTTAAAGGACACGCCCTTTACTAAGGAAATAAAGTCAGGAGCCCTTGGCTACATGGAGGATAGATACTGCGACCCAGCCCCCACAGGAGCTTCTAGACATCATCATCCAATGTTCAAGATTAACTACATAAGAGATCAAAGCAAGAGCAAAGTTTGAAATGGAACAGGTCACACAAAAATCAACTTGATTTTATGTGCACTTTGTGAGTGAACACAATATGCCACATGTGATATAAGTTATTATATTTTGGTTATTGGCCTTTTTTGATATTTACATAAAATACTCAATTGCTCAAAATTACATCACACTGCAAAACTTAAAGCTCTCTTAAAGATCTTTGTTTTGCAGTAGAAAAAGGCTTGTGTCGGCACCACAGACGCTGCAAAGTGCGGCAGAAGCAGAGCCATCCACTGTGAAGGAGGGAAAGCGGTCATTGGGCAGCTTCTCTAAGAGCAACGCTGGGCCCCCTGCTTCATCTTCTGTGCAGCTGGAGGATGCCATGGAATCTGCGTTGAACAGCTACTTGATGACTCCTACCATTGATGAAAAAGAAGATCCCCATGTTTGGTGGAAGTTACACAATGTTAACTTTTTTGATGAAAACGGTGGGTCTTTAGAAATTAGGCTAATGAGAGCAGTGAGCGTGAACCAAAACAGTGAAGTTGTAGCTGAGTGCAAGCACCACAATCATCACAATGCATGGCTTTAATTGGTTTGGAGGCACACGCACCAAGTTCTCTTTTAAGTAAAGGGCTGGATAGAGCGGGGGTCTGAGGCTAACTTGGAAATGTTGCAGCAGAGTCAGGACTCTCTCCAGGCTGGCAGGCAGCATCTCCAAACACGACTGAAGTCTCTCACTGAAAACAGGCAAAGGAAAACAGAGGTAAAAAAAAGAATCATTTAAGCGGTAGAAACACTCGGAGGACCAGAACGCATGTTACCACAGAATGTTAACTGACGAACTGGCAGGGAGTGACTGTAGAGCTGGGGTTTTAACAGAGTGGGTTGATGAACCTCAGGTGAGTGGATTTGCAGGAGGTGAGCCGGAGAGAGATAGCCAGGATGACATGGACACATTTTTGGACACTGCCCACAACCACACACAGACTGACAGACAGAGACAGACAAAGACAGCAAGGAGAGGAAAACACAAGAAACAAGTGGATGGGGGAGAATGTACCCACCTTTGGCACTTCCAGGTTCCAGTACACTCTTAATGGACACAGGATCCAAACCCCGCTCTCTAGAGTCAATCCTCTGTGGTTTAGACGCTCACTATCAACATTGACCTTTTTCCTACAACTTCTGTGAACAGGGTTGTTGTATATAAATGTGTAATACATTTTTCTCTCTCATTATTTCTGTCATTCTTTTATTCTTTGTCTCTCTCTCTCTTTTCACTCTCCTAAGTTTGGTAAGACGAAGCTTTCTTTTCTCAGCCAAATAGGATTATAGATTCCACAGCAGCTTCCATCTGCAGAAGCTTTTGATGCATAAGGTTCAGCCAAGGGCATTGATGTAACAGCATGCACTCACAGCAACACAAACTCACTCGCATTTACATTATGAATACTGTACATACAAATAAAATGAGTAGCAGCTGTATTAGAAGACAACTCCAAAAGTCTTTTTAGCAGTGGCACACCTGTGGGTCAAACATTGTTGAAGCCCACAGATCTTTATTTTAAAGGCTAGTGGAGTTCCCAAAATGTCCAAAGAAAAAAAAAAAGTCTTGATGAATTTGGGGAAGATATTTCAAAACTTATGCGCCATAAAAGAGTAAGTCATGGGATAAGCGTCCTCCATCAAATCTGTTTTTTGTTGGGTATTTTTTTTACAGCTGCCACCTTTGGGCAGCACCAGACATGGTTGTCAGCTGTGCAGCACCTAATTGCTTCACTAAACAGATCAAAGAGGATGACATCAGCATCTACACGTCATGATAGAGTAGAGAGAATATTTTTTACACATGGATTCTGAACTGCAGATATTTAGCTAACTATGTGTACCATTAGCTACCAAGTAACAGACCAGCTATGTTCTAAGTGAAAGTTATTGCTGATTGATAGCTCTTAACAGCATTGATCTGTTAGTGAAACATTTCTTTATGTTTGCTATGCTTATTTAGAGCCTAAAGGTAACGTTACAAACAAACATTTGACAGCTGATTCCATGCCATTTAAAAGTGTAATGTTAAGATAAACATATATGTTAACGACAACACAAAGTGCTCCTAAATCCCATTTCATAATATCTCAAGACAAATCCAGCAAAGCCAGCTACGTTACAATCTAAACAAGATATTGCTTAATGTAGTATATTAGCCATTCAGAATACCAAAGACATTTCTTACATATTAGGTTCAGGCAAAATTGAAATATTGTGTGCAATATAAATGCACAATTATCTTCTCTTGGAGATATAATAATCAGAAACTTTGTCTTTTTTTTTTTCTAGACTGGCACACTTGTCTTACGCTCATTACTTTGAATAGTATTGAACAGTATAGAGGGTATGTGCATGATGTCACAGAACGCAGTTATGCTCACTGAGTGACAGAAAGACGAGCAGCAGTGTTAGCTTCAATCAGCTAAAACACAGACAACACATCTTAAAAGGACCACTGGTTCTTTGTAAAGCAGTAAGGATCACCGTCAAGTCCGACTGCCTTTAATTTGAGCAAATAATCACTTGTTTTGCTATACGCGCCATGATAACGTGTTCCGGAAGGGGAAGTGACATCAACGCATACTCTCTATTGGGGTGTTGATAGAAAATACAAGGATTAAAGACAACATTGGCCTCTTTCACCCTAGGCTCCCATTACAGCAAATTTAAAACTGGACCCAGGTAAGATGGTTGTCTTATGGATCCATCCCGGAATGGCGAGTCATTATGACACGTCAGAATCAGAATAACAATCAGCTTTTTTGCCCCGTATTATTACATATACAAAGAATTTGTTTTGATGAATTGGTACATTACAATAAACGTAAAATATACAGTTGCTGGAAAAAGTATGTGAACCCTTTGGTAGGGATTTCTGCATAAATTGTGATCTGGCCTTCATCATTACATTTATTCGTTTACCTGATGCTTTTATCCAAAGCGAATTACAATTGTTATGTACGTCAGAGGTTACAGGCCTCTAGAGCAACAATGGGTTAAGTGTCTTGCTCAGAGACATATTCGTGGATGTGTCACAAGTCTCTCACACCAAAGGCATGTGTCTTATCCACTGTTCCATCTCCACCCCATAAAGACACTGTGTACTGACAATGTGTAAACATTCACAGTGCAGGGTGGAAAAAGCATAGGGTAATGACAAAAGCTAATTGGAGTCAGGAGTTATGCAACCTGGAGTTCAATCAATAAGACGAGATTGGGGGTGTCGGTTAGCTGCCCTGTCCACTAAAAAACACACCAATTTTAATTTTGCTATTCTCATGAAGCATTGCCTGAAGTCAACCATGCCTCGAACAAAATAAGCTGTCAATAAATGGATAAAGTTCAGCACTGTTGGTACTCTCCCTAGGAGTGGCCGTCCTGCAAAGATGTCTGCACGAGCACAGCACAGAATGCTCAATGAGGTTAAGAAGAATCCTAGAATTTCAAATGAAGACTTACAGAAATCTCTGGAACATGCTAACATCTCTGTTGACGACTCTATAGCTGTGTCTCAATTCAGGGACCGCATCCTTCGAAGGGCGTGGCCTTCGTGGATTACGAAGGCATGCGGCCGCAAAAGGCCGAACCAACCGTTGTTAAATGAGACGTTCTGGTCTATTGCGTCATCAACTGACCCCGCCCTTACCCATGCGTGGGGAAGCGCCGCTCCTGTCGCCTAGCAACCTTCACAGCTGCGGTCCACCGGCAATGTAATTTTAATATTTTACCTCTTAATAGAGGAACTAGAGATACTTCACCGCCGGCGCCGCCGCATGATGTATCTCAGGCTGAGAGAGGAGCCTGGCCAGGTAAATACGGGGGAAAGTAACTAAGAAACATTACATTTTATATGTATTTAGGTACTATAGGCTTCCTAAAGCTAACAGTGATGTTAACCTCAGTTAACGTTGTTTATTGCTACTGCCATTTCACTTAATTTTCATATTTAAAGAAAACCTAACCTTACTTAAATATTAAAATATTGACAGTGTTTTTGTCATTGATCAGCTAAAGCAAGTTGAATAGAAAGATATACAAGCCTTATCTAACTAAGCTCTCTACACTTCATAACAGTTGTTCTTCTCCTTGCATTCTGGGAGCGCAGTGCTCTGGTGGGGTAGTAAGGTACTATGAGCTCTTTAAGATAAGATGGTGCCTGACCATTAAAAGCTTTGTAGGTAAGAAGAATGATTTTAAATTCTATTCTGGATTTTACTGGAAGCCAATGCAAAGAAGCTAAGACAGGAGAAATAAGCTGTGTCTCAATTCAGGGACCGCATCCTTCGAAGGGCGTGGCCTTCGCGGCCTACGAAGGCATGCGGCCGCAAAAGGCCGAACTGACCGTTGTTAAATGAGACGGTCTGGTCTACGGAGGACTGTCTATTGCGTCATCAACTGACCCCGCCCTTACCCATACGTGGGGAAGCGCCGCTCCTGTCGCCTAGCAACCTTCACAGCTGCGGACCACCGGCAATGGAGACGAATATTTTAATTTTAATATTTTACCTCTTAATAGAGGAACTAGAGATACTTCACCGCCAGCGCCGCCGCATGATGTATCTCAGGCTGAGAGAGGAGCCTGGCCAGGTAAATACGGGGGAAAGTAACTAAGAAACGTTACATTTTATATGTATTTAGGTACTATAGGCTTCCTAAAGCTAACAGTGATGTTAACCTCAGTTAACGTTGTTTATTGCTACTGCCATTTCACTTTAACAACATAATTTTCATATTTAAAGAAAACCTAACCTTACTTAAATATTAAAATATTGACAGTGTTTGTCATTGATCAGCTAAAGCAAGTTGAATAGAAAGATATACAAGCCTTATCTAACTAAGCTCTCTACACTTCATAACAGTTGTTCTTCTCCTTGTATCCCTACACCAGCCCCAGCCCCTGTACTGCAGGATAAATTTGAGAGTTCCTGTGCTGGACAGGTTTTTTAACCTGCAGGACACACGGCCAGATTTCCGGTTGAGCAGGGAGGCCCTGGGAGTGCTACTAGGCCTCCTAAACCAGGAACGGAGACACGGATGGGGTGCCACGATTGAGACCCTGGTGTTTCTCTTCTGGCTGGCAAGTGGGGCATCGTACAGGGTGGTCTCCAGAGTGTTTGCAATGCCTTGATCCACTGTCCACCGCATCGTCCACAGAGTCACTGAGGAGGTGGTGGCCATTCGCCACAAGGTCATCCACCTACCGAAGACCCAGGATGAGTTACAACCGATATCCCGTGGGTTTGCAGGGCTGGCAAGACCCACAGTGGGGAAATTGCGGTACATGGTAATTGTGTGAAGACACAACAAAGGGCTGCCCCATTTACTAGTTGTCTTATTGTTAAAGGCTTTGAATAGGATGGCGGCTCATTTAACTGTAACTTTAAGTACACGATGATTAAATGCAGATATTACAAAAGGGCTATTGATACTTTAATTACCTCCAAGCCACGTTGGCAGAAAACTTTGCCCCGGTGAAGAGGTGGTCGCTGTCCCCCCTCAATTTAATAAAGAGGGCAGTTTGCTCCTTGCTCCCTAAAACAAAACGACATGTTCAAGTAAGTTTTATGCTTCACATCACCAAACAGTAAGCAGCATAAATCAGTTACATTAACCGTGTACTATATCCCAAGGTTTTTGTAACCGTTACTAACGTTAACTGTCTGAAAACCAAGCAGGGTTCACAACCCGTCTAACGTTACGTGGTCACATTATTTTCAGTTACATAATATTAAGTATAAGTGATGTAGAATATCACGACAATCTCGGTAAGACGCAGGTCTGACTCTGAACCTCTTCGATTTCAAGTGAAGACGTTAAAGGCTTTATTTTTTAGGTTGTAACTTGCCCAAACGATTTGCATTTAACATTAACGTTAGCACATCAGTAACCTCAGGTAACGTTAACTTAACATTAGCTCGGCAGTTAATCACTTAACTCACGTTAACTTCTTCCACAAAACTATTCTTTAAACGACACATTGCGCTTTTATTCCTCTTGTTATTTTTACATATGTGTAGTTGGCTTTTGAAATGAGTTGAAATCCAATACTTACATTTATAGGTAAAATCCGGGGGGTCAACTCCACAGCCACAGCCGACGCCATTATTTACGCTGGGACAATGAACTGGCGCGCAATGAATGTCGGGATACCTGGGGCTGCGAAGGATCCAACTGTTGGATCCTCCAAACGGACGAAAAGAAGGCTGCATTTATCGGCTGCATTTGAAGGAGCCTTCGAAATGGGACAGCCTAGTCGCAATGCAGCCTTCGAAGGATGCGGTCCCTGAATTGAGACACAGCTATATGATCTCTTTTCCTGGTTCCTGTCAGAACACGTGCTGCAGCATTCTGAATCAGCTGAAGAGTCTTAATGGACTTTTTCGAGCAGCCTAATAATAAGGAATTGCAGGAATCCAGCCTAGAAGTAACAAATGCATGTACTAGTTTTTCTGCATCATTTTTAGACAGGATGTTCCTGATTTTCGCAATATTACGTAGGTGAAAAAAGGCGGTCCTTGAAATTTGCTTAATGTGAGACGACATGTCCTGATCAAAGATAACTCCAAGATTCCTCACAGTGGTGCTGGAGGCCAGGGCGATGCCATCAAGGGAAATTATATCTTTAGATAATGCGTCACGGCGGTGCTTTGGCCCCAGAACAATAACTTCAGTTTTATCTGAGTTTAACATTAGAAAATTACAGGTGTTCCAGGTTTTAACATCCTGAAGGCACATTTCAAGTTTAACTGATGAGTTTCATCTGGCTTGATCGATAGATATAACTGAGTATCATCTGCATAACAATGAAAGCTTATGGAATATTTCCTGATAATATTGCCTAAAGGAAGCATATATAAAGTGAAGAGGATTGGTCCGAGGACAGATCCTTGAGGAACTCCATGACTAACTTTGGCGTGCATGGAGGACTCATCGTTAACATGTACAAACTGAAATCGATCTGATAAATAGGACTTAGAGCGCTTCCTTTAATGCCAATGAAATGTTCCAGTCTCTGCAATAGAATCTGATGGTCAATGGTATCAAATGCAGCACTAAGATCTAATAAAACCAGTACAGAGACAAGTCCTTTGTCTGATGCAATAAGGAGGTCATTAGTAATTTTCACCAGCTCTAAATCCTGACTGAAAAACCTCAAATAAACTATTGCTCTGTAGAAAGTCACTCAGCTGTTTAGCAACTGCTTTCTCCAGAACCTTAGAGAGAAATGGAAGGTTAGATACAGGTCTGTAGTTGGCTAAAACATCTGGATCAAGTTTGGGCTTTTTCAGAAGAGATTTAATTACAGCTACTTTAAAGTACTGTAGTACATAGCCTGTTGATAAAGATAGATTGATTATATCTAGTAGAGAAGTGCTGACTAAGGGTAAAACTTCTTTAAGCAGTCTAGTCAGGATGGGGTCTAAGAGGCAGGTTGATGGTTTAGATGAAGAAATTATTGAAGTTAGTTGGTAAAGATTGAGGGAAGCAAAGCAGTCTAAACATATATCTGGTTTTACAGCTGTTTCTAAGGTTCCTGAGTTTAGAGATAAGTTGGTGCCAGTTAAGGGCAGGTCTTGGTGAATTTTGTTTCTAATAGTTTTTATCATTAAAGAAGCTCTTGAAGTCGTAACTACTGAGAGCTATGGGAATACTTGGCTCAATAGACCGGTATGACTCTGTCAGCCTGGCTACAGTGCTGAAAAGAAACCTGGGGTTGTTCCTATTTTCCTCTATTAATGACGAATAGTACGCTGCTCTGGCATTACGGAGGGCCTTCCTACAGGAAATAGCTGGAGGAAACACCAATTGCACAAAGCAACTAAACCTGCAACAGAACAGGGAGGGTGGCTTGGGGAAGAGGAGGAGAAAAACAAACAATGAACAAATCAACAAAAAGACAAAGACAACAAGCCAAACGGCAGCAAAAAACAGCATACATAGGACAACTGAGAGAGAAATGAAAACGAGAAACAGTCAGCAAAATAAATAAACACAGCACAGCCAGGAGAGCTAGAATAATAACAATTAATTTAAATAAGTAACTGAAAGAAAAGCATCAAGAATAATTCTACCACGGACAACCTGAATTTGTTTGTGTGTGTGTGTGTGTGTGTGTGTGTGTGTGTGTGTGTGTGTGTGTGTGTGTGTGTGTGTGTGTGTGTGTGTGTGTGTGTGTGCGCGCGCGCATAGGCCTGTTACAGAATGTAGTTCTTGGTGAGCTGGACGTCACAATCGTGCCGCACCAACTCCCTGACGGACCATGACGCGAACGCCGAAGACCCCTACACAACCATACAAATGCCAATCGACAACACAATGCCTTTGGAACGCAAAAGGCGGCACCCGCGGAAGACCGGCGCACACACACAACAGAAACCAGTGTCCCTCCCGCGCCCTGCACCCCACCGCCACGGAACGAACAACCAAACCGCCACGCAATCATCAACATCAGTGCACAAGTGACGACACCAACCCACACACCACGTGAGCACGGCGACACCCAACCCACCCACCCGCCAAAGGCCGAGAACACCAGACACACAAGCCCAGAAAAAAAAAAAAAATGTGTTTTTGACTCTGTCCATTCTGCAGCTTTACAAAAACACAAAATACAGAAATAAACATGAACACACATGCCCCCATATACATTAGACAGGTACTTATATAGTAAGCACATTTATGGAAGCATATAGGCGACTGGCAGGATTTGATTGAACAACCCTGTCGGCTGCATTCCCCACAAATGTAGCACAACCCTTACATAATGAGATATTGCACACCCCCAATAGCCTACATATTGCACAATCCCAATAGCCTATGTATTGCACAAATTACATAATGCACAACCCAAACAGCCTACATATTGTACAAATGACACATTTCACATAACCCATGCACAATGACATAATGAACAATTCAACAGCCCATGTGTTGCACCACTAACATATTGCATAACCCCAATTGCCTACTCATTATTGCACAATGACATAGTGCATAACCCAGCTAGCCTACATGTTAGTGTTGATAAGCTTAATGGACATAGGCACAAATAAGTGTTTATATTGGTTTAGGTACCCTGATTCTTCTACCAGAGGGTAAAAGCTGACATTCTGGTGAAGTATGTGGTTTGGATCTGAGACTATTTTTTGTGCCTGTCTGATAACAGACTGCTCATAAATTGGGGCAAGGGGCAAATGGTTTTCGACCCCCATAATCTTCATAGCTGTCTGTACTTGATGGGCGATCTGTGATTTGGATTGTACTGTCAGGTTACCAAACCAGGCTGTGATACCTTATCTTAGAATACTCTCTAGTATTGCATGATAAAACAACAATATAAATTTCTGCTCGACGCCATACACTCTTCCTAAAAAATGTCATCCTCTGTTTAAGTCTGGAGCAGAGGGTATTCACGTGATCTTTCCAACTAAGTGCATTATCGATCGCTTATGGCCTTTGGGTCAAACACTATCTCCTCAGTCTTGGTCACATTTAGCACAAGATAGTTGGTGTCACACCACTGGACAAATTCCTCAATTTCCGTATGATACGCTGCTGGGCTTCTATCTTTGTGCATAAGGCTGAGCATTGCTGTATCATCTGAGAATTTGATAATATAATTGTCAGTGTGTCTAGTCTAGTGCAGTCGTTAGTGTACAGTGTAAAGAGGACTGGAGAGCTGACACAGCCCTGAGGGGCACCAGTGCTGATTGGCCTGGGCTCCATGAGAGCATTATTCATTCTGACCTGTTGAGTACGATTTATTAAAAAAGTGAGAATAAAAGAGTTAACATTCATATGTTTAAGTTTCTGGATGAGCATGTGAGGCTGCAGCATGTTTAAAGCGGAACTAAAATCAACAAACAAAATGCACGCATAGGCCTTGGGGTCCTCAAGGTGTTTACTGACCAGATGTGATATGCTGTTAATAGCGTCATCTGTGCCACGCCCCTGCCTAAAGGCAAACTGAAAATGATCTAAAAACACACCAACCTCTTGCTTAAGAAATAACATCATTATCCTCTCAAGACATTTCATGACAATGGATATCAGTGCCACACCCCTGAAATCATTATTCACCTTTGGGCAAGGTTTTTTTTTAGGTACAAGTGTAATTACTGAATTCTTCCAGGACAGGGATGGTGTTTGAGTGTACTGATTTTTGAAAGATGGGGCACCATGCAGGGATCAGCTCCTCTGTACATGTCTTTAGCAGGAATGCAGATATTCCATCTGGCCCAGTGGCCTTAGTACACAAGTCTTTAAAAAGCAATTTGACCTCCTGAGGTTCTACCAGCCTTGCGTCCTGTTTTGTAACAGAGATTGTCTCTAAAACATTCTTCCATTCAGAGGAATAGTCCAAATTCAAATCTCCGATAGAAATCATTCAGGTCATTAGCTCCTTGGACAGCTATATAGCACTGTGTTTCTGTTTCATGGAAACTTTCTGCTTAAAGTTATCCCTATGAGTAGTCCCCCGTGAGTAATCCCCGATTTTACAAAATACACCTGTAATCTGATTATGTCTGATTATGTTTTTTCTGTACTGTAACAGAATACAGTTACTTTTTTTTGGTATCCTGATTATGTACCACCGTTACTAGGGATGAAACGATTACCGGTTTAATGGTTAACCATGGTAAAATTCCCGATTGTTAGTATTACGGTACACATTTTAATTACCATGATAACCGGGTATGGTTAACCGCGCTGTTATAATCTCACGGCCAACACTGTCCAGCGTCTCCCAGAAGCAGGCGCACATGCGCAGAATGTAACGTGGGTTTGTTTGGGTCAATGACAAGACGGCAGAGATTTTTCAGTCACTCTGAAGTCCGGTAGTATTTTAGTTTTTATGAGAGTGCTGAGGGAAACTTGATTGAAGAAAATAACCATGTAGTGAACGCAGGGTGAGTTAACTTTTTTGTCTCTCTGACATGCTAACAGTGTGTAAAGTGAAGCTCTCAGTGTTAGCTGCTCTTGTAAAAACGCTACACGTTGTTCTGTTGCTGTGTGCGTCTTGTGTCGTGTCGAGTCCACTGCACATGACCAACCAGCATATCTAGAAATGCTACAGACTGCTCTGTATTTACAGTTTTTGGGCTCATTACAGTTACTATCACTGTCTTCGAAAGACTTATTTGTTTTCATGTAATTGTCCACGGGGTCATTGTATTACCTGTATAATACAAAACATAAAATCTAGATAATGCACACTTAGATGATTTTCACATGTTTACAAAAGGTATTTGCTATTATTTTATTTTTTTACACAAACAAAATGGCAATTGTCACATTGCAGCAGCAAAATAATATGGTCTTTATTTTCATTTCTTACTCCCTGTTGTGCTATCACTTTGCACTTTACTAAGCATTCTACTTGAAACTGAAGGCTGGCTGAGCAATCAGAAACAACTGCTTGTGTGTCCCTGACTCGCCCACTAAAACAAACCTTTTATCCTGTTTATCTGGAGGGCAATTTCAGCTGGGCTAACAGTCCTGGTACTGTGGTACCATACCACACCTGTTGTTTCCCGTGCATACAAAAGTTATCATGCCATTAGGCACAGAAATCAGATGATCCTCAAGTCATTAAGACAGACTCCACTAACATCAGCCTACTTCTCTGTTGGGTCATGGAATGGCCAGTCTGTAGTCAACAAAGCTGACTTTATCACTGCTTATGCAAGTACATTATCTCTTGGCTACTGGCACTCACTGACACCTGGATCAACTAATCTCAACCGCCACCAATGTGTAGCACCCACCTGGGTGATGCATGGTAACCATTTGCGCCAGAACACTCACCCTGATGTGCTTGAGGTGAAAAGAGAGGGAAACATAGAGTCCTTTACACTGGGGGGTGATTAGATGGCCAGATGGAGAAGGCCAGGTTGGGAATTATAGCCAGGACACCGGGGAACCCTCAAAGATTGTCATGTACAAGTCACCAAGACAAATGGGTAACCTTGTATAATCAAACTCAGCAGACTTCCTGCCTCTGATTCAGTGCTTTTGATCTAGAACAGGTTCTCAGCTCTCACAAAGCTGGCAAGGTGCTCAATCTCGTTCTTTTTATGAAACTGTGCCTAACAGTCACACCCCTACACATGTCTGACAACTCTCTTATTTAATTCACGGTATGCCAAGAGGAACAGCCCATTGTTGAAGCACCTTATCTCTCGCAATTTTGCAACCTGTCTCCCTCTCACTTTACCTCAGTGGAAGCTTCTGCTCTACCCCCTCTTGACACATTTTCCTCACTCGAGGTCAATGATCCCAATACATACCCTCTGGACCCAATTCCTACTAATCTCCTCCAAGCCATATCTGTGGTGCCAGCAATCACTTGTTTAACTTCTACCATTTGTTTTCAAAGCTACTGAAAGGGTGATCTTCACACAGTTCTCAGAATTACCTCTTTCATCCATATAAGCCTGGTTTAAAGAGTGTCTCCACTAAAACGGTTGTCTGTGACAGAAGCCCTAAGGTCACCTAAAGCTGCAGTCCAGTCTTCAGTTGTTAGCCTGCTTGACCTATCAGCTGCCGTTGACACAGTCAATCACAGGATCCTGCTATCCACACTCTCGGCAATGGGCAGGCAAAGCACTCCTTTGGTTCGAATCCTACTTCTCTGTGCATTCCTACAATGTGTTGTGGCAAGGACAATTGTCCCCATCTCACTGCCTCTCCACAGGGTTGCCCCAGGGCTTGGTGCTAGGACCCCTTCTCTTCTCAATTGACACCACCTCACTGGGGCCGATCATTCACTTGCATGGCTTCTCTTACCACTGCTATGCAGATGATACGCACCTGTCCTTCCTACCAGACGACCCCACCATCTCTGGCATATACAGAACACATGAAATCTTACTAAACCTCTCAGACTGAAATCTAGTTCATCCCAGCCAAGAAATCCACCCACCATAACATCAAACTTAAAATTGGCTCCTCAACCATAACTCCTACCAGGGTGGTGAGAAACTTGGACAACACTTCCTCTTATAACATTTAACACTCACCTCTAAGATGCACTTCCTATGCTCTTCTTACCCTTCTTCTACAGTGTTGACTTTTGAGGCAACACAAGCTAATGTCAAGTTATAAGTTGGATGTTTATGTACATACACATACCTAATGCAACAATGTGTTACTAAAATATAAAGCAGTCCATTATTATAATATAGCTGTCAGGATTTGTCGTGTGTGCTGGCAGGAACAAGTTTTAGGACCCAAACGCAGGACACAGAGGCAGAACAGGTACAGTTTCTAGGTATTTATTTAAGCCCACAGAACTTACGGCAGAGTCCAGAGTTCAACAAAGGATAATCCAAAAATGAGGCAGAAACAGGCAGGCAAGCAAGACACACGGCAGAGGACGAACATACAACAAACCAGCAACAGCTGAACAGAAGTCACACACATTTAAGCACTGGCTAATGAGGAGGGCGGGAGCACAAACAGGTGATACTAATAAAGAAAGCAGACAGGCAGGCAGAGAGACAGCAGGGGAAAACAGACACTAACAAGTTTCAAAACACAAAGCAAGAATCTAACTGGAACTCAAAACACATAACAGATACTGAACAGACCAATAAACAAAACTGATCAGACAGGCAGTGTGACAATAGCCATAAAGTAGTTTAAATTCCATATTACTGTATGTAACTGTTGTGAAAGCTGTTAAGCATTCGTTGTTCACTCTGGCAAAAGAGTTGATCCAGGCTGAACTTACTACGTTCGCCAATCACATTCATGCAAGTTTACATTCCTGGTGATTAGTTTATGACAACAACATTTTTCTACTGTTTACCTTGAGATTGTCGCAACGCTAGAAAAAAAATAGTTGCTGCTGTGACAACTTTCCAGAGTTGTAAAATCCTGCATATGAGTAATTCAAACTGCTGTGCAGTGTTTTAATGTCATAAGCTAAAACGTATCTGTTGCTTGGGGGGGGGGGGGGGGGCTATAAGTAGCCTTTGAA
>NC_060154.1:31610216-31618578 GCF_021292245.1 Micropterus dolomieu
TGGGGGGGGGGGGGGGGGGGGGGGGGGCTATAAGTAGCCTTTGAACATAATACAGTCAACAATTACATTTAAAGTGTCATTTCTATAAGACAGGGTTACATTCCACCCTCTGCCTCTCCCTGCTGGGGCACATTTATCTCCAGTGACAGCAACTGGAATGACAGTTCTACACCGATGACACATTGCTTTTTTTTTTAAGCTTTTCCTAAATTAGCATTACAAATAAATCAGTTCCAATTAAAGGTGTCTTCACTTTGCTTGTTTCAATGCAAACACAATTAAGCCTGTGACTGTTAGAGTCAGCTGAAAGCACCTCAAACAGATTAGCCACAGTGATTCAATTGGAGTCTAAGGTCCACTGTGGCTTTACCAAAAAGGCAGGATTTTGTTAGTAAGCTGTGACTAGCACCACATGACAATGATTATATTTTAATTTGAAGTGTAAAATAGAAATGTAGGTTTTAACAGGGTATTGACTGTGTCATCGGGAAACACAGAGCAACAGAAACCCAAAACACACCAGCCATGCCCATACACACAAAATACAAAAAACAAACACAAGCATACTCATTTTTACTGTGCCAATCGAATCATGGCTGTAATGTCATAACAGACAGATCTAGGGAAGAGCTTGCGACAGTCAGTTTTTAAGAGTAAGTCTGTGGTAGACAACCATACCTTGTATACCTTTAGAGCCAAAAGGTGGTGATGATTAGCCTGATGTTGATACTGAGTCAATGTTTTCAGCAGAGCAAGACAGCGATGTATGTGATTCTGGACCGATGATACTGCGATGTCCTTCTCCTGAGCCTCCCCTGAGAAACAGTATCACTGGTATTTGTGGGGAAGAACCCCCGGGAGAGGAAGATGATTCCAGCCACCAGCGAGTCTTTAATGTAGGTCACCATGGCCTCGCATTCTGGCTTGGACAGATTGCAGAGGCAACTACCAGGAAACGATGAACCACGCAGCAATCGATTCAATTCGTAGTGGCTGTGAGGCAACAAAGACAGGCTTTGTTACAGAAGACAGTCTAAAGATCATGGTAGTTCAAAGGAATGCTTGACAGGTCTGGTTTCTCAGGACCAAATGTGGCGGCACTGAATGGAAGAATGGGCAAAGATTATTAGGATGTGATTTCAGTAATTATCTGATAATCTGTTCACACTGGCACTATTGTTACGACCCCCTGTTGGTCTAGGGGTGTGGGGGCCATAAACATATAGGCACAACTGGTAGATCTTAAACAAGGTAACGTTTATTGGTAACAGAAGAGATGTAGACAGGTAACAAAAAAAACAAAAGGAGGGTGGACGAGGGTGCTGCGAAAATAACAAACCAAGTTAAAATAAAAATGGTCCTCAAAAGGAGGCCTGTACTTATCTATCGTTTTAAACAGGGTTGATTCTTACTACAAAAGAACACAAAGAGCACAGCACCCACTCCACCTGGTGAAAACTAACAATAGTAAACAGAACAATAAGTGAATTTCTCCACTGCAACCAAATGTGGAGCTAACATACAAAGGTACGCAAATGTTTACCTAAACACAATGTACAGCTAATAGGCAAGGAAGGTGGATAGTTCCACTAAACACAAAGTACAACAGACAGGCTATGCAGTCAATACCAGCGGCACACAAGTCAACAGGCGGTGACAAGCTGCCCGGAGCAACAGGTGGACTCTCCTTATGAGCCGGAGGTAATTAACGTGGTGACGAGCCATTGGTTGAGTGGAAAACAGAGGGAACCAATGGGCGGTACAGATGTCAGCACCCCAGAAACCAGGAAGTAGGCGGGTCTTCATTCCCCAGGGACACAGCCTACTTGGTAGAGGTGAGACAGACAAAAGGGGAAACACAAGGGTGACAGTGACAGCCGTGACACTATTTATTATTACTGTTAGCTGCAACTACACCACCTGGGGAGTTTCACCCCAGGAATTATAAACTAAAGTTGACCAAAGAGTAACACATTTCAGTTGAAAGCACACAGGTCAGTTTTACTTAGGGAGGGAGTGACGGAGACAGTGTTTCATTCACATATAAAAATATTCTTTGTTTTAAATGAACATTTATCTAAAATCTCTTTAAAAAGCCGCCATTTGCATAAACACTTCTGACCTGCGTCGCCAAAACCAAAAAATCAAAAACAATTCAAACAAAGCAAAATATTAATTCAAACAACGTAAAACAAACTATTAATTCAAGCAAAGCAAAAGTTAATTCAGGCAAATAAATTCAACGCAAGTGGTTAGTTCAAACAAAACACAACCTGACACAGTCTATGAACTACAGCTCTTGACCTGTGGTTAGTTCCTGGTGACTACATCATATGTATAGCAGAAGATGCATTTGAAGGAGGTGGTAGTAATGTGAGTAAGCAGGAAATGTTTATTTATGTTTTTACAGCAACATCATCAATGTGAAGTTTTAGAAAATGTACTTAAATGTAATATTCGGTTATGTGCATGTGCTTGCATCGACTGAGTACTATTGCTTGTGACCGCGTGTTTGCTAAGTAATTTTATGTAGGCAATCTGTGCTCTCTCCACATAGGTTTGTTTCAGACTGTCTGTAACAGACTGCCAGAGTGGGAAGTGGGTGCAAGCATTGCATGGAAGATTAAAGGAAGACAGTATTTTGTGATCGAAAGATAATTTTAATCATCAGCTTTCTGTACATGTGGACATGTGCTCTGGTAGCAGATTATATAATATGCATGCCTTTAGTGTGTGAAACCGGGGTTCAGCCCCACTCTGACACACTGTGTGTCTCCGACGTATTTATCCATTTAAGCATCAGCTTAATGAGTAAATGTAAATGCAAAACTTTATGTATTAGCCTTTGGATTTTTATGTGGGTCAACTTGATGGGATAGGATGTTGTATACCCACTTGTGACTGTGCGGTATGGTGTAATTTATGCTGTGTATTCATATAAATAGGGGGATGGCTATGCCCTATGGCTCTCTCCACCACATCACCGTTCCTGGTGTGAGTGTTGTTGAAATTCATCTCCGCCCCAGTGTTGAGCTGTTTGATGGGGATGATGGGGGTGCTGCTTTGCGCTTAGTTTTTGTATTTGTAAAATTATTTTTCAACGACCAACACACTCAGCTTATCAGCTGTAAATTGTGTCTTTTGTGCCATTTTCAGTAAAGCCTATGGGATATCTGGTCACTAACACAAGGGCTTAAGTAGTGTAGACCATCTACAATTTTGCTTTCGCCACCACCACTGCCCAGCATTTCATAGGGTACAGCTGCAGACCACTAGCAGACTTGCTGACACACCTGCAACGCTGTTTCCACAACCCTATGGCTCTCTCCACCACACCACGGCTCCTGCAAAGGGTAGCCACTGTCTTGTAAGACCCAGCAACCCCCAAAGCTGCCCCATCTGCCACCTGGCATTATATATTGAGATGACATATCACTTGCGATAAATAAACATATATTGAAGTGTACATGTTTTTATATAATATAATAATATTTTAAATACAGCTAAATGTCATTTCTAGACAATGGCAAAGTTACTCAATAACTTTATCTGACATCACAAGTAGTGAGTGACGTTTAGAAAGAATATGTATCAGTCCCTCCTCGTTTCTCGCTGGCTGCAGGTAACGTTACCAGGTAGAAGGAGGAGCGGCTGGTGTGTCTCAGACAGCAGCTAGGTTTTTAAGACTACAGACCAGTCTGTGCTCCAGACAGACAGCTTTCTATTTAGCTTGTTTTTAACATTTGGCTAATGCCAAGCTAGCGTTAGATGTGCTTGCATAAAACACACAGGATGAGATACTGAGGACAGAGATGATTAAATTAAACATTTCTACATGTTTAGCGTTACCTTACAGACAGGTGTATTGATAAAGTATTGTCTTTTTACTTGCAAAGTTTTTATCATCAACTAACGTTACAGTAGTTTGGAGCTAACTTAACCCTCAACGTATTCCACCGCGACGGCGCAGCCTCTCACTCTGCTGCCACTGTGGGTGTGTGTGCGTGTGCGTGTGTGTGTGTGTGTAGGAGCCAACAGAGAGCAGGCAGAGACTGCCGCCTGATGATTTTCTTATCCATTGCATTTCAAATTAAATCACATTTGACGCTCGAGACATAACTTTACATCATAGGACCCACAAATCTCTGTAGCAGTATCAATAAAGTTGAAACCTATTGATTTTCGGGTTTTGAGAAATTTTGGAACCGGGTCTCGATCCCCATCCCTAGTGGGTAGCCTTTTCTGCAGTAGTATGCTGTCTCATTGGTGCATGGCTTTGCTATAGGAATGAGGGTGCCAACAATCACTCCTCTGACCCGGGGAACATCAGCAAGGATGTGGAATCCTTGATTAACCCTGGCAATCTCTTCAAGTGTGATTGGGAAGGTCATCCGATCAACAAGCTTTAACAGGACCTGGGTTACATCCTGTCACAGCTCTACTGATGGATGCCATGCTGATGACTGAGGTGTAAAATTGCAGTGCAGCCTTAATCTGCACAGTTAGGGTCAATGCGAAGTTACGCCTACTGGCCCTCACCAGGTGAGGGTGAACAAAATCAACTGACTTGTTTAGTCTTTGCCTGAGTGAGACAATACTGTTGGATGATTGCCTCATCTGAAAGGATGTTGAGGCAGTTCAACGTGATGCGTATAAATGCATTTGTGTACACCACCTCACTCCGAGAGGTGAACAGAGAATTTATGTGTGTACAGTTTTATGCTAAAATTGGAAGGGCATCACCTGTTTCAGCATATCATCTATGTCTTGGTGGTCCTTGTCTTGTTGTAGTTTCAATGTCTTTCTGGGGGAGACAATTTTGAATCAGAAAGATTGCCTTTACTCATGGAAGGAAATGTGGGTAATGCGGACTCATAGCCTTGTATATAGTGTGTGTGCTATCATAGGTAAGCTAACCACACCTTTGTTGCAGTTTTTGCTCATGACATCACTTGGTGTGCATAAAGACTAAAGCCTGTATCCAGGTTTTTGTAGCCTTTTCTGGCACTATGGACAGCACATCTGCAGTTGCTGTGTTCTTGCCTGGAATGTGTGAAACAGAGTATGAGTATCTCAACTGTCTCTTTCTCTTGAATATGTGGAGGTAGCCTGTCCAATTTCTTCGAGTGTAGCAGAGGGTCATGTTAAGTTTCTATGTGAAACACTGAGACTATTGTGACCTGGGACTGAAAAGTGCCAAAGCTGGTGGTTGGCTCAATTCTCGTTTGATGCTGTCAAAAGCCTTCTGTTGTGCATCTCCCGATAGTCCACACATTCTTTGCACTTAGTAGCTCTCTTAGTGACTGTGTCTTCTCCACTAGGTACTGTACCTGCCTAAATGATTAACTATTCCCAGAAACCTTCTTACCCCACTTACATCAGTGGGTTCCTCCATGCTGGTGACAGCTCTCACCTTGTCTGGGTCAGTACAACGATTTCACTACACTTCTGCTGACTGTGTGGCTATCAGTGTTCCTCTCACTGTAAAAGGGGACATGGTAGTACAAAGGGTGCTGTGATTGATTGGCCAGTGTTTGTTCTAAACAGATTGATCGGTGGTCTCTATAAAGGCAGATCAGAAGAGCTGATCAGATCATGCAATGCCAACCAGGTATATTAATGGCTGGTGACCCATTTTACCATTTTGCTAGAGAGAGGGAGAGTAAGAGTAAGAGCAAGTGTGTGCATGTGTAAAGAAAAGAAAAAAGGGAACTGAAGGTGAAAAGCAAAGTGAGCAGATTAAAGTAGTTTTTGTGTAAGGTAGAGAATTAACTGGAATTAAAATGGTGAAATAGGCTTAATAGAAATATATCCCTTCCCCTCCCTGCCACAGTTACACGCCGTATTTGTGCTGTCCTACTAGGAAACACTTTTTAAGCTAATGTTAAGCAAGGGGGGGGGGGGGGGGGGGGACTTGTATAGGATAACATATATATGCTAAGTTATTTATAATTACAGAAGTCAAAGTATACTCAATCAAGAATAGAGTCTGTCAGTGGGGTGCTGTGGCATTGTGGAGCCTCATCGCTGTTGGCACAAATGAGCAACAGAGGAAAGCCTTTCTGCTGTCATGGTTTTGGGTTTCGGTGTTTATTATTATTTTCCTGTTGTTTAGACTTCTTCCTAATGTGTGCGTTAGTGTTTATCACTACCTGCCTCTGTGTTCTCTATTACGTTCGGTTAGTATTGCTGCGTTTCAGGCAACTGGGAACACAGAAATTTCCTACCTCAACTACAAAAAGTACCATGGAACACCACCTGAAGTTGGATTTTGTACTTATGAACTTGGAGTATGTACCCCGACTTCACGAATAGCAGCTGAATGACGTCAATGGCAGCTCCCATGGAAGCACACATTGTAAATGGTAAACAATAACCCAAACATAAAGCATATTTGCATGTACTTAATTAAAAGTATAAATACTATGATATAGTAAAACCTGTTCTGCATGTAAATTGATGTAGAAATATGTTACTAGGTAGCTGGTTACACTAAAGAATCTCTAAGTCAAAAAGTTATTCAGTAAAATGTAAACAATGCCAAAACATTTGAAAACATTAGGAAGTATAATGTATAACATTTTCTTTTGAGGATGACCACTTCACTTTTTTCACTAAAATGGCCATAATTTTAATTAACATCAATCAGTGCTGAAGGTGCAATTGGGTGTACACATGACAAAGAGTTTATCACGGAGCCATGTTTTTTGTTCACTTTCAGCATCAGGCACCACCATGCACCTGGAACGCTTTGAGGTTGAAAGTCGGATATTTCAACTTTGACATTTCACAGTTCTGAGCAGTCTAGGACGCGGCATATGCTCCTATTCCATGCTCTCTTTTGTAATTTGTTACATTCGTCCTTGTGTATTGTCACCAGCTTTATTTCCTGTTTTACTTTGAAGTTATCGCTGTCTGGAGTACATTGTCTAGCTTCGTTTCCTGTTGTCTGATTATTCTCTGGGTTACTGGTTTAGCCTGTTGTGATTTTGGTGGTTTGGTTTTCATGTTTTCCGTAGTTTATTTGATCATGTCCAGTCGCCTGTACTACGAACAGAGTTTAACCTACTCAGACATAACTCAGGATTATCAAGCAAACTCAGGGTTAACAAACTCTGACGGCCGACTCTGGCGTTAAATGGTCCTATAGTACCAGTAAATAAGATGTTAGTTGTATGTTCGCATAACAGGGGAGCGTTTGGCCGTGCAGGCAGAGTTTTTTCACAAAGGCGCATGCTCTATATTTTACCCAGAAGAATGCCCAATGATAGGGTCAGGATAAGAGTATAAGACATGGAAATGGGTAAATTTGTAATTATCTTCACAGTGTTCTTATTGTAGGCTAAAGGTGCTTGCACACTACTCAGACAGTGCCCAACTAACAGCAACATTTGGCATTTAACACAAGTTGGCAGTAGTTGGTTTCAGTCTTTAGAATGTTCAGAAAACAGTCAGTTCACACTGACCAGACAGCAACTGACAAGGTCAATTTTGTTGCTTAGTTTTTCTTATTTAGCCCAAGTTTTTTTTGTCTTATTTGACATGGATGACGTGGAGAGCTTGTTAAATATGGTAGAAGTAGCCACGGTCAACCTCACCAAAAAGTGTCACACTGGGTGATTTTTTTTTAGCTTTTCAGGGCTTCAGCACCTGCCCTTTTTATTCCTCAAGAGAAAGTGCCCTTTTTTAAAATAAATGAATTTACAGTATATATGTTAATAAACTCTGTGTTACTCAAACATTATAGAGGACTGATCCTGACAAATTTAGAAATAAATACAGAAATAAGCATCCGATTAAATGCACAAAAAAATAAAATAAATTAAAGCTGCAAGCAGCGTTGGGCGGGCCCTCGCACTTGTAAGCGCGTCCGCGTGTGAGCCGGCCGAGTTGCATATTCTGGAGCTCTGCCGGTGCGGCTGTGAATTTGCTACGCGGTTATGACGCCGCATGAAGGTGTTATATGTCACTTCCTGTGTCCCCTATGTGGAGCTACATAGCACTTGCCGCTATGAATATAAATCGGTATTGGTGTGTAGATGTCTGCGGGGTGGGACAGTTATCAAGCACGTAAAGTTTGTTTCAGATGTGAGCATGTACACTGAACAATAATGTACCCAAACAATAAAATAAATTCCTTTTATATTTCCCTGCCTTGTTGTTTATGTGTACATACAGAGGAAGAATGTGAGAACAGCACACATTTCATCGTTACTGTGTGTTAGAGCATGGGAGAACAGTGGATACTTTTAATACAGCCCACACCCCTAATACTGTGTAACTATAACAAGTAGAGAACAGAAGAAAAAGATGTTCTTTCTTTACAACTGTCTGCATAGCTTATTTATATTGTGTAATGAAT
>NC_060154.1:31618678-31625252 GCF_021292245.1 Micropterus dolomieu
TAAAATCAAAATTTATTCCTCGTTTCAGGGCACCACCGGAGTTGTTATAATCCTAGAGTCTCCGGACCTCTAGGTAGTTTAATAATTATACAATTATTACTAGTGATCAGTTAGTTAATAATTGCTGAATTATCTTAAATCAGTCAGTCAGTCTCATATCTAAAGGGTCAATTCTCTTGGCAGGAACTAGAAATAGGCAACACACAGCTCTTGATTATATTACAGTGAATTTATTCTCTAACTAAGGTGATAAAAGGATGGTTGGATACAGGGAACATAAACATTTGCTGAACAATGAGCCTGGAGGTTCGGTTGTGGGAAGCATTTGACTCATACGGCATAGAAGAGCTAATGAAAGTAAACTAATGCTATAATTTTAGGGGTTGAAATAGACATCTGATCACAGAACGTGTGTTAAGTCTTACTGCTTGTCGACAGCCTGCTTTTGGCCTGTTGCACGGGTCCCACTCTAGCTGCCCGATCCTGGCTTTTTGCTAGGGATTCTCCGGGGTTCTCCGTGTCTGATTGAAAACACCTCCTCCGTCTGGCAATTCGGCTGTTTTCAGGCTTCCTTCGTTGTAGCTGGCGAGACCACGTGGCTTCATCTGACCTCGGTGAGGTTGGCTCGACGAAAAAGGCTTAAAATGGAACTTGGTCGTTCCTGAATTAGTCCAGTGTAACTTAACGGACTGATAACTTTAACAAACAAAAGAAATAAAGAAAATAAAACAAACTGAAGGCAGATCGATGTCGCGGCACTTCAGGTGTGTAGCTTCAGGTGAACAAAAGGCCGGTCTTGCTGGCCGAGTCTGGGCGTTGCCTGGCGAGGCACGCCACACGCGTGCTGAAGCGTCCAGCGAGCAGAGCTGAGTGGAACAGAGCCAACAGCGAAGAGACCAGAGAGCGAAGCGAGATCGCGTGTCGCTCTTTTGTTGCCTGGGGCGTGGTTCCCCAGGGGGCGTCTCAGGTTTCCCAAGGGACTGCCTTTCTAAACTTAATGTCTAAAAAGAAATCTATTTGCACGTCTTATAATCAAATATTTTCCACAATCGAACCTCAATGGTCAAACGGTTGTACTGTTCTAGGCATTTGGTAACAGGAAACAATTGTCACATTAGTGGTCAGGATATTTATACATTTAACGGCATTTCCGACGAGGGCATGTAATACTTATTTCGTCCACTTGGGGGAGCTCAGGTTACATGAGGAAAGCTTGGATTACATTAGATGAAGGAGTGTCTTGCTGAAAATAAAAACACTGCACAAGTAACTTTCTTTTCAGCACTAATATCAACAACAAATAGCAACAACATGGTAACATAACTACTCAAATAGAGGCAAACGTAATCAGGTAACTAAAGATTTAATTAAACTTAATTAAATGCTTTGAGTCTGGAGACTGCAGTCATTAGCCATTCAAAGTTCGGCTGTCCTGGATTGTGTCACACTTAGGTGAGACAAGGAGTATCCCTTTGATGTGGTAATAAAACAAAGAATAAGGTCAGTTGCCACGGAAACATGTGTGGGGGGCCAGTTTTGATAGGCTGTTTAGGGAAATGCCAATGGCTGGTTCGTGTCCCTTTGTCAGTTTAACAGTCAGGCCCCCGCGTTATCAGCTTTGGAATCAAAAAGGTGCCAGTTTTATGGTCGGGATAGCACTTAGAGAAAGCAACTTTGACCCCTCCCCTTCTTCTCTGGAGAGGAGAAAGGAATTTAGAGTAGCTCCAGATTTATTCAATATAAAATGCAAAAATCCACACCGTTGTTCACTACAACTTCCTGCCAGTTATGATTTATAAGTTCTTCCTTAAGGGCCATAATTCCCTCTGGTGATTTTTTTCTAATTAAGTAATTAGTCTTCTTATTTGTTCTGAATTTTAACTTGTCGTTTATTTCTTATACTGTAAAGACCGGCAAATGATCACTTATATCAGTCACTTTTCCACTGTTTATCTTTCCCTTAGTTACATTTATAAAAATATTGTCAATCAATGTTGCACTATCCTTTGTTATTCTACTATGTTTTACAATGAACAGATAGAAACTCAAGCTAAACTTAATATTAACAAATTCTGTAGTTTTGTTATGATCATTTGATTTCAGCAAATCAATATTAAAGTCAACACAAACCAGAATCACCTTATTATTGTTTCTCAAAATCAAAATTATCAATACATGACCCTGGTGTTCAATAAAAGCAACTGATTAATATGTTTTTAAACCGTTCAACCTTAATTTCAACAGTTACACATTACATCAAATTAGTTGTCATGTCACCAATAATTTTACATTTAAGGGCAGACATCACGAACAGAGCAACACCCCCTCCCTTTTTATTAACCCTATTTAGACTGAACATTTCATAGCCCTTTAATCCATCCTGCAGTTCATTATCATCATTCAGCCATCATTCTGCTATTTGTAATTTAAATTTTTCCTTAAACCCTTGAGGGTACCTTTAATTTTAGAGAGGTTACAGTAGAGACTCCTACTATTAAAGTGAATCACTGAAACATGGAGGGGCCATGTTTACGTTGGAATTCAACTTGTCTTCAGAATAAAATTCACAATTGATGTTTATGTTCTGGTAGAAGTGGATCTCTGGGTCAATGTCAATTTCTAACTCATAAAGTTTGTGATCTTGAAAGTCAAAAGACTTAAAATCTGTGCATTCACACATTCTCGAATACCAGCTTTTTCACCCACAAACAATATTTCACCTTAGATTTCACAGCACAGCAAAAGAAGAAATTAAAGTATGACATTTCCCTACTATTCACTTCTCTATGACAATTCAGCATTTTTATTTGTCGATCTGGATCCTTTTTAACTCTGATGGCTATTACTTTAGCCTGTTATGGTGTACCATTACTCTGCAGTTCCTTGTCCAAGTGTCCTGAATTTGTTTTTCCCTTTTCAGGATTCTTGCTTGTCTTGCAATTTCCGCATTTTTCTTTGTAAGATGCTCATTTACATATACCCCTGTGCCCTTCAGTTTTTTTACCCGCTTTAGCAACTCCATTTTATTTTTTCTTAAGTTGAATCATGATGTTTGGCCTTTTGCTTTGTTGTTGAGGTATAGTGTGACAAGCAGCTATATTTTTCCTGTCTATAAGAATGTCTTTCTTGTTGAAGAACCTAATGACTTGCTGCTCAAGTGAGTGCAATTCACCTCTTGTTGCTTTCTCACCCTCCTTGTCCCCTGCTGTAATCCGTACGTAGGTGCGGTGGGTTGTCTCCAGTCCAGATACTATTGGTGAAGTCGCACTTCACCAATGAAGTCAATTCAGAAAGCCAGAGACACGGACAAATGGCAGTTGAGGCCGAGGACAGTGGCGCTCACACTGTGGCGAGCGCTAATCAAACAGCAGAGCTGGACGACCTGCCTGCAGTTTACAGGTCAGTGAATGTTACAACAGCAATGGAGAGACAGTTGTGTATGAGGACCGTGTCTGTGTGTCGGCGTTGCGCCACTGTTGTAGTGTAACGTTATGTGAATGGAAACCCAGATGCGTATTCAATTACATTACCTTATCTAGCCAAGGTGTAACCAATTGTACAACTCATACCACACAATTTGTTTGTATTTTTGATTTCACCCCTTTAGAGTTCTTAGTGCACAAATATTGTATTAATTTTATAGGTGTAATTTACGCTGGGGATACTGGGGACATGTCTCCACTTTTTTTGAAGCATTTGTTAAATGTGTTCTGAAAAATGTAACTTGTTTTGCCTTCATACTTCACAAATCAACCTGACATGTTCCTCTCTTCCAGTCAGTGCAGACTTGTGGCCATGTGGTGCTGAAGTGGGCGCCAAATGTAGAGTGTCTTGGTCATGGCAATGGATGATTATTGCATTGCTGCATCATCGCTGCCATCTGAACCAAGTACCCCTCTGTGATTCACTTTATATAAATAAAGACAATTGTACCATAAATTGGTGCAGAAAATGTCTCCAGAATGCAGGAAATTAATTGTTTACTGCTCAAAATTTTCTAGGGGACCCCCCATTTATATATTTCAGCATTGAATATTTCATCAAAATAGTGTTAAAATATCCTCTTGTCTTGTTCTTGTGAACCCAATATTGTAAATCGTGCATGTGAGCTGTGTATCGTCACACCCCTAATTTGAACCCCTATGTCCCCACCACTTTTCAACACAAAGTGACATCCTTGATTCATATCAAAGTACAAACACACCCCAAAAGCTATAGTGTGTTAAATATATATGTATTATAATAAAATGTTTTATGTAAATTTGTAAATCATTTTCTCGGGCTTAAAATTCTGGTATTAAAAAGGTCTTAAAAAGTCTTAAATTTAACTTCATCAGTTTGGTCCGTTTATACTGTTGTTTGGTTCATACAGCTGTAGAAATCACGGGTTGTGTTTATTCGCATTATTGCGTTGTGTGTGAACACTTGGCAGTAGTCCAGTGATAAAACCCCTGCAAGGAATAATTTCAAGACTAGTGTTAAGAAATTTGCACTGGACAGGCGCTGCTGGAGGAAATCCTTGCTGGAAGGATCTGCACGTCATTAAAAGGGACTCTCACTAAACAGGGCATGGATAGGTATACAGAATTAGAAACCTGAGAATTCCTTCTGCCTCTTTCTATCAAAAATATCTCATCCGTGGTAGGGGCATTTGATTTCACAGTAACTGTATACAAAGATTTTAAATGGAAGGCAAACAAATGTCGTGCTATTATATTGAAGGTTAAGAGAGATGGATGAGGTTCAAAACACTATTGAACAGTACAGTCAAAAGTGCAGTCACTTTTGGGGTAGGTGTGTATTCAGAATTCTGAACATGTCCTCAGCCTCCTTAAGAGCTGTTAGGAGAGGGGTACTTGGTTCAGATGGCAGCGATGATGCAGCAATGCAACAATCGTCCATTGCCATGACCAAGGCACTCTACATTTAGCGCCCACTTCAGCAGCACGTGGCCACAAGTCTGCACTGACTGGAAGAGAGGAACATGTCAGGTTGATTTGTGAAGTATGAAGCCAAAACAAGTTACATTTTTCAGAACATATTTAACAAATGCAAAAACAACAATTACTGATCAATCAGTCGCATGTATAAAGTCACTACCTTAGGTTTACGCACAAACCCCTATGATAGATATGGTAAGGTTAAGGGGCTTCAGGGGCTGTCAACGCCTTTAACACGAACATAGCTAGCTAGCTTGTGCTAGCATGTGGGGCGTCTCACACAGAAAGCTGAAAGGTACGTTTTGCGTCAAATAATAACGCTTTGTCCCTTTTTCTGAGAGCGTTGGTATTTGACACCCTGAGATGAGAACGTTCTGGAGACTTCTGTTTCTGGCTAAAGACAACGGGTGTCACCAGTTGTTACTCATTGGAATTATTCTGACCTCACGATTGCTGTCCAGCACAATGCTAAACAGATACCGAACAAAAACTCCAGAAAAACATAATGTAACCGTATGTTGTTAGACACCTGGTATTACAGTTTAGACTTAGACAACTTTAATGGCCTCAGAGAGGCAATTTGGGGTGCAGCACAAAACATATATCAATACAACACAGTAAAACATGATGACAGAATTGTTCTTTGTGGCGATTTTAATATTCATGTTGATGACCCCAACAATGTTAATGCAACTGACTTTTTAAATATGGCCACTTCTTTTAACTTCAAACAACATGTCAAAAGGCAAACACATAACCGTGGTCATACACTGGACATGGTTTTTACCCTGGGTGTCAGCATTTCCTCTGTGAAATTAGTGGACATGACCATATCTGACCACAGATGTATTGTTTTTAGCTGCGATTCGCCTGTTACTCATGCCGCCTCACCAAGCCCTGTATGTTCTCGCTTCTTTAATGAACAAAGTGTTTCAAAGTTTTGCCCATTCTTTCAGAGCCAAAGCCAACACCTGCCTGATTCCAACACCAACAATCTGGTCGATCACTTCAATCATATCTGCTTGTCGTCACTAAATATTACTGCTCCTCTAAAGGTTAGGCCTACGTCTAAAGCTAGTAAGCAACCCTGGTTAAATGACAGCATTCGCAGCCTAAAAAGGGAATGCAGGAAAGCAGAGCGCAGATGGAAAAAATCCAGTCTCCAAGTCCATTACCTCAGTCTGAAGGATTTATCAATTAAATACAATAACTTGGTTAAGGATGCAAGAACACACTATTTTTCTGAACTCATTACTACACATAAACACAATCCCAGGTTTCTGTTTAAGACTGTGGATCAGCTGGTAAACCCAACCCCTCCTTGTGCCTCAGCTGGAAGTAATGATGACTGTGAATTGTTTTTATCTTATTTTACCAATAAGGTGGTGTCAATCAGAGCCTCTATTACCCCCACTGCCTCTTACTCAGAGGTTCCTCACCAGCAACAAGAGAGTTTTAACCAGTTTTATCCAATCGACTTGTCAGAGCTTTTAAAAACAGTATCACAAATGAGAGTGTCCTCCAGCCCACTTGATGTAATACCTACAAAATTTTTACTGAAAGTAATGGATTCTGTTGGCCCCCATTTGATCTCTGTTTTCAACAGCTCCCTATCTACTGGTTGTGTCCCTGAT
>NC_060154.1:31625352-31630884 GCF_021292245.1 Micropterus dolomieu
GCACCCCGCCGCACCCCCCCCCCCCCCCGCCTGAAGCGCCTGCTTCATAGTTTAAGCTAATGATGAGTGTGTACAGGTGTGCTTTATACTCCTCCGGTTATTCAGTCACACCTTACCGTTCTAGCAACAAGCCAATAGGATTGGAGTGATTTCATTCACGTTCAGACCTGCTTCACCTAGAGGCGTTCCCATAGTGTCGTAACCGACGCAGTCTCTCGTTCCCCTTCTCGGGGAACCAGGGTTACATACGTAACCCGAGACGTTAGTATGAGACACAGCATATAAAGTAGACTTCGAAGTATAATATATTTGTGAAGAGCAAACAAAACTCCGATTATAGTTTCACCAACATTATTTGATTTTCTGCAGAGATTATGACTTTGCTGAGGGAGAGTTCTATTCAGGTTTTGGAAACAAGGTAAGTCATGAAAGATTGTCTATTTATGTCAGGATTAATTCTGGTTTGGAATTTAACTACTGTACCGCTGATGTTAATTTTGATTGTAGGACAATAGGAAAGGATTGTTGGTAAGCCATCTGGTGGGTACGGTGTTGGTTCATTCTATATATTCAATGCAACAGATTTAAAACGGACACAACAAACTATGGAAGATATACAAGACGCAAAGTTTTTGAGATTTCTTTATATAACATAGTCGGTTGCAGTCAGGTTAATAAAACGTGTTATGACATAAAATGTAGGTAATCTTGGAATAAAAACCACTGAAATTCTTCTACATTTTTGGCTTTTTAAATTTTGATTTTATGATCATTTTGAGTTTTTTCATGCATAGGGCATGATTTTTGGCAATTAGCTGTATTAAAAATCTGTTAAGGATAAAAATGTCCATTGAAACCCATCACAACATCTTCAAAACAAGTAGCTTAGTTCCAAAATAGAAATTTCTCCTACAGTGCATCACCCTTTCAGTTTTTAGAGTTGGGGTAGAATGTGAGTGTTTACCACCAGATGGCTTTGCTCAGACCTATAACTTCTTTCTTTCTTCTTCCTTCCTCCTCCATCTGTTTCTAATACACTCTCGAATACATGCACATGCACGTGCACATGTTCTAACAATAAAATAACGAAAATAAGAGAGAACCGAGAGAGAAATTAGATTGTGTAGACGTTACAATTCCTCTCTCTCTTACCCATTCTCAAACACATGACTTAGGCAATATATGCTGAGCTTTGAAGTTGTGTGTGTGTGTTCAAAGTTAATTTATTATTTCATCATTTGCATGTCCACAGAGCACACATGCATTCTTTCAAGTAATAACAACAAGGAAAATCATACAGTATTTCAAAGATGCAGCAGTGGGGAAAATCAAAACATCCTCGGGATCCTTCAGTAGGTTTCTACAGCTGTGGTCGCAGCCAAAAATATAAGTATACCTGCCTTAGAGTTCTGGTCATTTCACACAAGATGGAGAGAAAGGAGCTGTGGAGTTTTGTACAAGGTTAGAGAGCGATATGAAGGTTGAGGAGAGTGAGCATATGGAGGAGGACGAAAGTGTGGTGGAAGAGCTGGAGCTGGAAAAAGATTCCTCATTCTGTTTGCATGAGAGCGGGGACGAGATGGTTGAGACGTAGGATACAGCAGAGATATGGCAATCTAAGAGCGGCATACTGTGGTCTCTATCTCATGCTGACACGGTGAGATACATACCCACCGGTGTGGTCCCCGGTCCCACCTCTGCCTCATCAGCGACAATCTCAGGCTTGACAACAAGCTGACCAGACCGGCGAGCATCAGAGATGACAAGCTGGTGACAAATGGATACACCTTCTTCCTCTCCATGTCTGCTTTGACAAGCAACTGGTGCCTTTCAGGGGCAAATGGCAGCTCAACATTGGCTTAGTGAGCTAGCATGGCATGACTAGTATTGACCCAGTGATTCTCATTGTTCCTACTGTAGGTTATAGTGTTTTAAATTGATCCAAAAGGTAATTCAATAATGTCCTATGGTAAAGTGGTTCATTTTTGCTCGTAAATGAGCAATTACAGAAATAAATAATTTTAAAACATACTTTATTAGATGATTAATATAAAAAACGTGTTTAATATAAATATTTAAATACATCTTTACATATTTTTAAATATAAAAGCTATACCTTCATAAATCTCTTGTATTGTCAATGAGGATCTGAACAGAGGTTCATGGATTGCACGCACACACACAGCAGCTTGGGATGACCACTCTGTGTTCCACACTGCCAAGCCACAAACTGTCTATATGCTGCATCTCTGAATTGTCTGTTTTCTCCTTCATCTGGCAGGTCAACTACAGCACGCAGGTCATTCCAAATCCTCCTGGCCAGACGCAAGACTCCTGCCTGCACTGTGTATGCCATACAGGCAAGGGCTGTATGACTGAAGGTAAACATTTATGAGTCACTGGTTGCTAGTTGATGTTGAACCACTTGCTTAGCGGGACACCACAGTGAATGTGTTACACTTAAGTAGAACACCAAGATGACCACCTGGTGGAGGTGGCTTTTGTCAGAAGAGCAAGAGAGGTGCTTTTTGCAGATGATCTAATATTGCTAGTTCCATCTAAGGAGGCATTGCAACAGCAACTGGATCATCTGCAAAAGTCTGTCAGACCTGGGCCCTGATAGTTAATCTGGAGAAGACTAGAATTATAGTATTCCAAAAACAACCCAGGTGTCAGAGAAACCCAAATAGCTTCTTACTGGGCTGACATAGAACACACACACAGCTACACATATTTAGGACTAAAAATAAACTCTGCAGGAAATTTCAGTCTAGCTGTCAGTGATCTCAGAGACAAGGGGAGAAAGACTTTCTATGCCATTAAAAAGTCTTAGAATATGGCTCAAATCTATATTCAAACCAATTCTACTGTATGGTAGTGAAGTGTGGGATCCTCTTGATATTCAAGACAAAAACCTGATCGAAACCCTGCACAATGAGATATGCAAGAGCATTTTCACTGCTAAAATCCACTGACTCCAGCTACAGCGCAATACAGCTGCGCTGTTGCCGGAGCTAATCGCGGCCATTATAGTCAGTGGTTGTGAGTCCACCAGACACAGCTGCAGCGCGTGCCAGAAGTGGCCTAGAAGCCGCTCTCCACTCCGCAGAGAATAGATAACAGGTGCATTTTTGAAAGATGACGCATCATGCTGCACAGAGCAGATCGAACCAGGCAGGAAATTAGACACAGAACAGCATAGAGAATCCGGTCAGTTTTCAAAAACACCCTGTGGAGACTCCATCCATCCGTCCATCCATCCATTCATCCATCGTCAACCGCTTATCCTGCGTACCTGTGGAGCCTTCTGATCGTAAAAACAACAATAAACAGTGATTACCAAATCAACAAAATCTAAACATGTCAGCAAAATCAGGAAGGCAAAATGCTCTGATTCTGAAATGCTCCTTGTGGCATTTGCAGCCTGAAGTTGATGGAACAAAACAGGGTCACAGAGAGCTGTGAAGAAGGTAGTAGAAGCACAAAAAGGTCAAATTAATAACAAGTCAATAAAGTGGGGCAGGCTGCACGCTCTGCTGCTGAAACGCTACGTCTATGGACGTATCAAAACCGTGGCCCAGCTCTAATATGCCGTAGCTTGAGTCAGTGGATTCCTGGTGTCAGAGTCCATAGGAACACCCCCAACAATGGCTGCTGAGCTGAACTAGGCCAATTCCCCCATTTAATTAGAATACAAAAAAAGAGCAATCAAATTTTACACACCTAAAAGCAAGTGAGCCAAACTCCTACCATTACAAAGCTCTACACTGCCAAGAGGTGAACCCAGAGAGGACTCCCTTCAGCCAGCTGGTCCTGAGGCTCACCTCCTCTAACAGCTCATGGCCTCAGGACAGCCCTCACACAATTTGGCCCAATCAAATTATAGCGAATCATAAAGAAAGTTACATTAACTACTGGACATTTACCACAAAAAGTCAAAGCCAACTTCAAATGCTATTTGGCTCTAAACATACAATTCACTGTGGCAGACTATCTGAGCACTGTGAGAGATCAGAAACTGAGGAAGACATTAACTATGTACAGACTCTGTGACCACAGCTTGGTCATAGAGACCGGCCAGCACAGGTAGACATGGCTGTCCAGAGAAGACAGGCTGTGTCAGCTCTGTCCACAGATGTGGAGAGAGAGCAGCATTTCCTGCTCTGCTACAATTTAATACATGAAGATATCAGAACAAAGTTCTTTACAAAAATTAAATGTAATTTCCCAGATTCTGACACTCTCTCTGACCAGAATAAAATGCACCATATACTAGGAGAAAATAGTGTCAGTGCCATAGAAAGAGCAAGATATGTCCTGATAGAAAATCAGCACAACATATGACAGCTGCAGTTAGTCTGCCTACAACTCACTCTGCCTTTTGACTTACTCTTTACATAATGGGTTTGTTTGTTTGTTTTTATTTTACATTTGATACTTTTTATTTTTTTCATTAATAATATTGTTATTTCTTCAGTGATCCTAAACATAAAATTACTTCTATATGTTACTGACCCATGGTACACACACACACACACACACACACACACACACACACACACACACTTACTGTTTTATTTTACTTTATTTGATGGGCTGTAATAATTGAATTGTTCTTCTGTATTTTCCTTGAAGCTTTGGCAATGCTGTTCTATTAACATCCATGCCCATAAAGCAAATTTGATTTGAATTGAAAGGGAGCTGGTAAATATGACTATTGTCATATTGTTGATGAGGCTTGACTTAACTTGTCCAAAAGAAGGAGAAGGAGTAGGAACATAATTGGCCATCAGGTTATTGTGAATGTACCCGGCCAACGAGGAGGGAACGTCACTATGTGCACGGCCATCAGCCAACGAGGGGTACTTCACCGCCATGCCATTCTTGGATCCTATAACACTATGCTCCTCTTTGGTTTCCTTGATGGTCTGAGATAGTGTGTGTTCCAGCTTGGCCAGAGGGAGCTGGCACAACCAGAGCAGCCTCACTACGTTGTTGTTTGAGATAACGTTAGCTTCTAAAGTGTTGCACTGGTTCGTCACTGGTTTACCAATCACCCGAGGTTTTCCTAACAGCTTTCTGTCTTCACACTCTCCCTTTCTAAACCCGAGTTTTTTTCGGCATGGCGGTGGAAAGTGTGTGACCGAGAACCTAACATCCGTGTTCCACTCCTCTGGTGGCTCAAGCCCAGATGTGTGGAGAGGAGTAACAAATATAAATGAAAACCGGGCCAAAAGAAAGAGATTAAGTGCAAACAAATAAAGATATTTATTAATGACATAACTCATACGTAAACAAAGTCTTCACAAAGGACTACTTAACAAAATGAGAAGATACAGGTTTTAACTACAAACGCAGAAGTAGCAACTTAAATAAGAAGGCACTGTTAACACCTCCCCTCCTCCAAGGGAGTATGTGAGCCCACAGCTCCTCTAGTCCCAAGCAAACAGCTCCACTCCGCTGCCATCTGACCCACTGGTCGACTCCAAAGACCAGTGGGTCAAACCAGACACACACACACACACACACACA
>NC_060154.1:31630984-31660483 GCF_021292245.1 Micropterus dolomieu
ACACACACACACACACACACACACACACACACACACACACACACTTACTGTTTTATTTTACTTTATTTGATGGGCTGTAATAATTGAATTGTTCTTCTGTATTTTCCTTGAAGCTTTGGCAATGCTGTTCTATTAACATCCATGCCCATAAAGCAAATTTGATTTGAATTGAAAGGGAGCTGGTAAATATGACTATTGTCATATTGTTGATGAGGCTTGACTTAACTTGTCCAAAAGAAGGAGAAGGAGTAGGAACATAATTGGCCATCAGGTTATTGTGAATGTACCCGGCCAACGAGGAGGGAACGTCACTATGTGCACGGCCATCAGCCAACGAGGGGTACTTCACCGCCATGCCATTCTTGGATCCTATAACACTATGCTCCTCTTTGGTTTCCTTGATGGTCTGAGATAGTGTGTGTTCCAGCTTGGCCAGAGGGAGCTGGCACAACCAGAGCAGCCTCACTACGTTGTTGTTTGAGATAACGTTAGCTTCTAAAGTGTTGCACTGGTTCGTCACTGGTTTACCAATCACCCGAGGTTTTCCTAACAGCTTTCTGTCTTCACACTCTCCCTTTCTAAACCCGAGTTTTTTTCGGCATGGCGGTGGAAAGTGTGTGACCGAGAACCTAACATCCGTGTTCCACTCCTCTGGTGGCTCAAGCCCAGATGTGTGGAGAGGAGTAACAAATATAAATGAAAACCGGGCCAAAAGAAAGAGATTAAGTGCAAACAAATAAAGATATTTATTAATGACATAACTCATACGTAAACAAAGTCTTCACAAAGGACTACTTAACAAAATGAGAAGATACAGGTTTTAACTACAAACGCAGAAGTAGCAACTTAAATAAGAAGGCACTGTTAACACCTCCCCTCCTCCAAGGGAGTATGTGAGCCCACAGCTCCTCTAGTCCCAAGCAAACAGCTCCACTCCGCTGCCATCTGACCCACTGGTCGACTCCAAAGACCAGTGGGTCAAACCAGACACACACACACACACACACACACACACTCACACACACACACACAGACCACCTCACTGCTCTATGCACTTTTATCCTCCAGGTACTGAGGGGAATTAGGGGCAGCTGCTGCCTATCACTCGCTGCAGCTGTGAGACAGGAGGAGGAAAGGGCAGTACCTGGATAAATACAGGGGAGAGAGAAGCACACAAGACATAACACAGGACACACAGCAATTTGTTTTTAAAGATTTGAGAAAAAGAGGAATAATTCCAAGAAATGTGTTTAAGTAATCAAGAAAAACTAAATTCCTATTACTGGATTACACACCGTTAGGTAAAAATTCCTATAAATGTCCATCTGATTGTGCTGTAGGTAAATTTAAGGATGTGATTCCACAAGCATTTACAGTTTTTCTCGATTGCTTAAACACATTTCTTAAAATGATGCCCTCTTTTCTCAAGACTAAACACAAATCCATAACTTCTCTCTCACACACACACACACACACACACACACACACACACACACACACACACACACACACACACACACACACACACACACACAAACACCACTCTACTGGTGAGATAAAACTCAAAATGAGCCCATCAAAAGACAACAAATGTATACATTTGCACATATAAGTATGACTCTTTGTGTTTCCACCTGGGTAATTGTGTGCTAATTGAGCTCCAGCTATGCTGACTTGTGTGAACAATATTGAATGCTATCTAAATGACCACATAGTGTAGGCAATGAGAAATGAAGGGATTTATGTGTAGAGTTTTGAAATTACAGTTTAACAAATCTGAATCGTGGTAAAACGGGAATAGTGTTATATTTTGGGGAAATGGGTGTGCTTTTTGTTCGTGCATTATTATTTTGAAATTTTTGTTCAAAAGCCTGGTTATAGTGTTTAAGCAATCAAGAAAAACTGTAATTCAGTACCATTTCTCATTATGACAGAGGACTATGCTAACTTCAGTCCCTCCCAAATTTATCATCTTGTTGATTGCGCTGCCATTCTGGAAGAATCTTGTTTAATCTAGCAAGATAGTCTTAAAACTTATAGGAAGGCCAGTTGTAATGCCAGAGTAGCGTATTACTCAACAATAATTTCAGAAAATAAGAACAACCCCAGGTTTGTTTTCGGCTCTATTAAGTCATGTATAGTGTCAAGTAGTAACGACTTCATGACTTCAGTCTTTAATCATAAAATTCTGATTATTAGAGACAAAATTAATGACTTCATACCTTCAAACCAGTACTGATGTATCTTCAAACTCAGGAACCTTAGAAACAGCTGTAAAACCTAACATATATTTAGGCTGCTTTGCTTCCATTAATCTTTACCAACTAACTTCAGTGATTTCTACATCTAAACCATCAACCTACCTCTTGGACCCCATCCCAGCTAGGCTGCTAAAAGGTTTTAAACTTTTGGAGGAACTCACTGCGTTTCCACTGCAGAGATCAGGTTCTAAATTTAGTTCTAGGGTCTTTATTTTACCCCACCAAAAGTCTCTGCTCAGGGGGTAGTACTTTCCGAAAGTACTGCTACTTTCAGGGGGTGGGGCTTGCCTTGCAGTGAATTTCTGAATGGTCGAGTAGGCTTTAATTCGAGCATGTCGGCTGTTTTTCTACTACTGCTCCTCTCTTTTCCACCGTTGTTTGCAAACCAGTAAATCACAATCAACAGTTAGATAGCACACAAGTCTAACCAATGTTGGCCTGAGATCGTATGTTGGTTTATAGCTCGGAAACACCAGCCAGCATGCAGCGGTGTCTTTACAGCTAACAGCTGATGGAGTTATGCTAAATACTGGGTTCGGAGTTGTTGTTTCAAGTTTTCATCAGTCAGGAGGCTTCTGCACGGGGCCGAAATCGGTCTCATCTTCTATAGCAGGTAATAAAGCTCATTAAAAACCACGTTTGTCCGACGCTCAGGCGGACACAGACATGAGTGCTGCCAGGTGATCTGCAGCTCTTGTTGGCTGGAAATCTTTTAATGACCTTCCAAACTGTTGCGATTTTATAAATTTATTTCTTTGGTTCTTTTAAGGACTTGATGGCTTCACCCAGTTTGTTATTAAATTTGTAACAAACTTTATTGTTTCTCTGCATTATACTCCCACACAAAAATTATATTTGAATCAAATCTGATATTCATTTATTAATTTTATTCATGGATTGTGGTTACTAAATAATGATGCCAGTCCATCGCTTTGTACAGTGTTTATGTCAGCTTGGTTAATTTGCCTAATCCTCCCCGGTCTTTAGACAACAGTGGACACGCACACAACAATGGACTGAAGAAACCTTTTAATTCCTTGAAAAGAGATCCTGGGACTTAAAAGTCCTGTGTACTGTAGCTGTAACTCTCACACTTTAGTTGTCTTCACTCTTTATTATATATTTATTTATTATAAATATCGTTTTTGGCACCTATCTTCTCCAGCACCGTTTGTTCTACTTCGTTTCAACTTCAAAATCTTCTTCATGAGATGGGTGCTATTACTTTTACTGCTGATATCTGTAATGGTAGATTTTATATTAACATTTTTATGTGGAAAAAAAAGAATGGGTTGCAATGGGAGGAGAAACTCAACTCCATTTGATTTGGTGTTTGCTAAATAAATGTTTAGTTTAGGAGCTATGTTCTTCCAAAGTGAAGGGTCTTACAGCTTTTAGGAGATTTTATCAGTGTGTCACATAATCACTTAGAGTGTAGAGAGAAGGATTTGGTAGACCTTTTTTTGTAAACTGCTGCAAGTTGCGTATATTTATCTCCATTTATCTCTATCTTGCTCAGTGGAGGTTTAGATTTTTAGCTCTGAACCTTAATTGATAGGTAACTCACAGTTGTGTCTCATTGACTCCCCTGTTGCAACTCCAGCCTGAGTTCTCCCCCTGTCACTAATTCTTTAACTTGCTATATCTTCCTTCCTGTTTGGAGTTTGGACACATGATGTATATTTTTATGCTCAGCTACTTAGGCTTTAACTAAAAACTCCAAAATGAGAGCTTTTGCAAATGCACTTTTCTATCAACAAATTAACAAATTGTGGCTTCCTAAGATATCTGCCTCTATAGCTCACTTAGTTAGAGTGCTGCTTTCCCATGCAGCTCTTTTCAATCAGACCCAGGTCCGAATCCCACCTCCAGCAGCAGCAAAAATTCGAGGTTCCAAGCGAGCTGAGGGAAACTAAAATGTAACGTGAAAACACGACAGACTGCTGATTGGTCAGAGAGAATATTCACTGCATCATCATAGCTGCACCAGAGAGAGGCCAGCAACAGAAAGTTTTATATTTTACAGCTTTCGTATGGAATTTCATCACTAAATCCACTTCTGAGAAGTTTTGAGGTGAGAAATCAGCTGTGTAGATTTCAAATACTGACAGTTTTACGAGAAGTGATGGTGGAACAAAAATGCTTGAATATTTCCGGAGTTGAGGAGCTCCGCGAGTGGCTGCGGGGGAAGCCTGCGCCAACCCGCGGGAGGAGCGTGTGAGGCCGGCCAGCCGCCCGCTCACAGAACCCTCTGCTCCCGCCGTCACACAGACCGCTGCAGCAACAACGGCAGAGGAAAACACAGCTGGAAGCTTTTCATACCGCTTATCTGTCTTTACATTCTGAGGAATGTGGAAACGTTTTAACTTAAAAAAAGAGAAAGCTGTGTGGATCGCTGGTGATCGCATTGAACATTATGTCGCAGCAGTTGAGTGTGGCGTCGCTATGACAACAAGCTACGTACTATCTGTGGGTACTGTCTGCAACGGAAAACGGAGCAGGGCCGAGTAGAGTCGAGTCGATCGATTTGCGCTATGGTAGCATTTTTCGGCAAGGCAGCATAGATCGTCAGAACACCGGCAACAGTTCAGCGTTTAGTCCTAAAAGATGATGCAACTTTGACTCTGTAAGATGTGGAATAATGATGTTGGTGGTTGTGGTCTCAGTCTGAAGCAGCTTTGATTTGGATCACACTACCTTGTTTCTTACGACCCGCCCTTCTCTGCTTATGAGAAAAATATGGTGTTTTTTGAAAATGAAACCATGTAAACCTGTTCTGGTACAACCCCTAATTAAGATTTTGAACCTGAAAATGAGCATAATACCACCTCTTTAAACCTAATTAGACCAAAAAAACTGTAACAACATTACTTAAAGTGGGTCATTTATCTAAAGCGTGGTCAACATACAATACTACAATAGAAGTCTGAACAAGTCTGAAACCTGACCTGCAGAATGTCACAAAAAGAGGGGGATATCTAGGCTAGCCTACAACACAAAGGAGAGAAAACCTAACTGACTACAATTAAAAATACCCAAAATAAACCCAACAAGTACTAACAAACAAACACTACTGAAACCCAATATTACCGAAACACAAAAAAAATATCCACACGCTGCCGTGTTTTTTTTTTTATTTTGTAGTTCAGAGTCCCTCTGCCACATTCTACCTGTGTGAGCTTACTGTGAGCTTAGAACAATGACTGATCTGAACTGATCAGGCTCTGGTGGTTCCAATGTTATGGAGCCGGAGAAAAGCAACTGCGGTCTTGACTCAATAATAAACTGTCATTTCAGAGTTGGATCTGTTTGTGTTTTATTTGCATATTAATATAACATGCGCAACAGTGCTGCAGGTCACCGGACCTTATGTTGTTCAAGTCAGCTGCTGGCCAAAAAGCTAAAGGAAGAATTGAGAACGATGAAGAGTATTGTTCTTACATTAACATTTATTCATTTAGCTGACGCTTTTATCCAAAGCGACTTACAATTGCTTTTTTTGTCAGAGGTCACACACCTCTGGAGCAATGAGGGCTTAAGTGTCTTGCTCAGGGACACAATGGTGGATGTGTCACAGTGGGGAACTGAACCGGGTCTCTCAAACCAGCAGGTGTCTTATTCACTGCACCATCATCACCCCCTTCTTTCCACAGCTGTAAGTATTGCCATTAGGCCTACTGTGTAACACTCAGAGATGCAAAGAACAGCAAAAAGCTTTCAACTGTGAACAATGTTGTATTGAAGCATCTGCTAAAGCAGCACAGCAATGAGGAAGTTAACCTGTGGAAAGAAGCTCCGGCCGCAACTGCCAGTGATAAATCCACTCGGCAGGAGAGAGTGGCGTTAAGCAATGTTTTGTGTTTTGTAAAAGCGCTGAATACTTCTTATAAATGAATGTGCTAAACAGTAATGTTAATTAAAGTCAAGACACTTGCTTAATTTTTTTTATCTCAGGCTTTAAAAGACGTTATATGTTTCGTAAAAATCATACTCACTGCTGTGGTTATGAAGATGCTATTAGTTTAAAAAGTCAGGAGGGACTTGCTTTGTTTTCTCTATTTTATGGAAGATTTTATTGGACTTTAATATTTATAACCCACAGAAAACAATCCACAAATGTGTACTATGATGCGCACATATTTCACTATCTACAAATATGTATTCTTACATTTGTGATGTGTGAAATCATATCCACAAAAATACAGAGTGACTTTTACACACAAAACAGTTTTTGCTTTCTGTCTATTTGTGGGTCATGTTACATTTGTAACTTCCTTTTTACACATTCGTGGAATTTTGTCCAATGTGTACTGCGGAGATTTGTAAAAAAAATATATACACAAATATCTCACTACCCAAAACATGCATTTTCACATTTGTGTTGTGTGAAATCATATCCACAAAAAAACAGTGCAATTCGCAAATATGTACAATTTACTCTGTACATACATATTTTAATTTCACATACAAAGTGTTATTTACGCATTTGTGGATCTAGTTTTACACACAAAACAGTTTTTGCGCATTTGCGGATCATTTCCTGTCAATTTGCAGGTCACATTTGATTTGTGAATTGCTTTTTACGCATTTGTGGAATTTTGTCCACTCTGTACCACAAAGATCTGTAAATTCGAGAGCAGTTTATTAGCTACACCAGCAGGTGGCGGTAGCAACATTGCCTCTCTCTCTCTCTATCTCTCTCTGAGTTGTAAGAACATCCATTGCAGTACCCAGGGTCAACTGTAGGTGATAACAACTTCTGCTTCTGCTGATATTCTGTTATGTTGAGCCATATCGCTCAGCCCTACTGCTTAGCATCAGCATGTTAGCGTTGTCATTGTGAGAATGTTACCTTGTCATTGGCTCTTAATCTTTTGAATCCGGCAGTCACTCGGGCTTTCATATGAAGTGAATGAAAAATGTCTGAACGTTTGCAAAGGCCGATTTGTTGCTAATCTCAATAAGAAATCATGTTGTCTGATTGGTCTGAAAATTCACAATAACACCACAGGAGCTGAACATATTTATGTCATTTTAATGCTCAACATCATTCTTTAGGCAAGGTAAATGTGACCAAGCATCTTGATGATCACCAAATGGACATCATGATTTTTATCTTAACTTATCAGTATCATAAGGCGCACACACACACACACACACACACACAAATAGTCTCTCTCTTGAACTGGATTTCAAGAGAAATAATGGACCAGAAAGGTATGTATTAGTGAAATCATTGTCATCATTGTCATCCTTTTAGAGTGAATGTTAAAATGAAGAGTGAAGGCAGGCACTGAAAATAACAAGAATATATCCTTTATACAATATAATTGGAAAATATATAATGCAATTGTATAACCTGAGCAGTGAGATCCCAAATGAGGCTCATTAATGCTGAAAAATGTATGGATAATGGAGGTAATAGAGTAATTCTTCCTATGAACAATCAATTTAGAGAAAAGACAGGCAGACAGTGGGCGAGAGACACGGGGCAGAAGAGAGAGAGTGGCAGGAACAATCCAGGTAGATGGAAGTACTTGTCTTTATAAAAAACACACGGTGGCACGGTGGTTAGCACTGTCGCCTCACAGCAAGAAGGTTGTGGGTTCAAACCCCGGTTGCCCCGGCCTTTCTGTGTGGAGTTTGCATGGTGTCTGTGTGGGTTCTCTGCTTCCTCCCACCATCCAAAGACATGCAGTCTAGGTTAATTGGCAATCCTTAGGTGTGAGCGTGAGTGGTTGTTCGTGGCAGTGGTTGTGGACTGGCGACCTGTCCAGGGTGTACCCCACCTTGCGCCCGATGTCAGCTGGGATTGGCTCGCGACCCTCTACGCAGGATGAAAAAAATGATGTAGTAAAAAAATACATAAGATATAGCAACTCACTTCTGAAGCATACCTTGAAATCAGTCAACGGAATAAACAATAGGCTGTGAATACCCAGACAGTTATTCACAGCCTATTGTTTTATTATATTTTGATTAGGGTTGTCCCCGACTAAGGATTTACATAGTCGAATCAGAATTGTCATGTACTGTGTTTGTGTGTGCTGGGGGAGGGGTGCTTTTCTCTCTGCTTGCCTCCCATTCACCGGTCTTGTGCAGACTTTTGCATGCCTGCCATGTGGCCAACAGCTGCATGTATGTCGCGGTTCCTCGCGTGTCTATTTAAAAACTAGGTAATATATATGTAATATTCTTTGTGTGGTGATAAATGATCTGAACGTACCGCGAGGTGCGGACAACTGGTGAAGTTCCTCTTCTGCCACCACACACTCAGACACTCACACTCAGGGCTGGACTGGGACAAAAAGTCTGCCCTGGCATTTTTGGCCGAGTCGGCCCACCAAAAATCGGTCAGACACCCCGCACCAATACACCGCACCCCATTGTTCCATTTAGGGGGTCAAATTAGGGGTGTGATATTGCGCAAGATAAATCTTGCGCAATATCACATCTCACAATATCACATTTATTAATTATTAATCACAATATCACATTTATTTATCATATTTATCTATTTAGAAAAATATTTATAGTTGAAATAGTTGATAGGGGAGTCTGGGGGTCCTCCCCTAGAAGATTTTGAGCATTAAACACTTAATTTCCTGCATTCTGAAGAAATTTTTTGCACCAATTTGTGGTGAAAATGTCTTCATTTTTATAAAGGGAAGCAAAAAATTCAGGCGGCAGGTGACAATTCAGAATGTAAAAATTTGTGCTGACCCCAAATAGTCAAAGAGTCAATGCTTCGATGGGCGGAGCCTGATTCGACTGTCAATCTCACAGTCGAAGCTTCGCAGCAGAACAAGGATCATGCCATTTTGGCGATATGGGGGTGCTCAATGTCTGATTTTACATAGAACTACCAGTTTTCTCCCAATAAGTTAATATACTGCCAATTACAATATACATTTCAATGTTTAATGCTGTAAATAAACATGTAAAAAGAAAAAAAAAGTTTCAATAAATGTTTTTAAAGTGCTTGAATAAATCCAAAATTGTAACCATAACCCTTGGTTGTCAGTGCGCATGTATATACGTAGCGTGTATGTGTGAAGTGGCAGAAGAGGAACACTTGCTGAAGAGACCCCCAGCTTCACTGGTGCTGTGCCGAGTTGTTCGCACCTCGCGGAACTTTCAGATAATTTATCAACATTGATGTAAATTGAATGAATAGAGACTGCAGCTCTGCAGCTTCTCAAGATTAAAGTGGAGCCACCATGTGCCCCCCCCCATCGCCGTACACAAAAGCACACATGACTCGACTATCAGTTGACTATAGGCAGGACTTGACGATTCTGATTCGACTGTGTAAATCCTTAGTCGGGGACAGCCATAGTAAAAATATAATAAAATATAATGCAGGTAAGTAGCTTATTATTATTTTTTGCTTAACAAATGCTTTCAAAAATGGGTGGCTACATGTCCTCAGCTACATGTCCTCAGTGTAAATGACCCTCCCTCCCTGCCCCCTCTCTACAGGCTGAGTTACTCCATGCTTATGGCTTCGCCTCCACTCTCCTGCTCTCTCTCACTTGGCCCTCCACGGTCACTTTGTCACTCTGTTTCGCTATCACATGCCTCCCCCTCTGCCTGGCAGTGGCCACCACAGCTCTCCTTTTACTCCTTCAAGTGCCTATGCCTGCACTACGCAGGGTATTTTCACGCATTTGGTGGCCTCTGAAGAATGTGTTTTTTGTGGCCCATAATGCAAGAAACAGAGAGCAGAGGTAGTGGGGGCCAGTAAAAGATGTGATTGGGCCAGGCCATTTTTTTAAAACTGTTATAAATAACTGTTGTATAAATAAATATTTTACGTTACACCGGCCCCAAAGGTGCGTCGGCCCACCGGGCATTTGCCCAGTATGCCAGATTGCCAGTCCAGCCCTGCTCACACTCACACACTGATGCGCCCTACTTTGAGGGTTATTGTTAAAAGTCTGGATTTATTCACGCACTTTAAAAACATTTATTAAAAGCTTTTTTTCTTTTCTAATTTTTTTCTTTACAGCATTATATGTTGAAATGTATATTGTAATATGTTGTATATTAACTTAACTTATAACTTATTGGGAGAAAACTGGTAGTTCTATGTAAAATCAGACGTTGACCACCCCCATATTGCCAAAATGTCATGATCCTCATTCCGCTTTGACTGTGAGATTGACATTGACATTGGCGTTGAATCTTCAACTATTCGGGGTCAGCCTTAATTTTTATATACACATACAAAATTCAAGAAATCATGTACACAGACAAGGTTCATTCTTGACCTTAAATGTCCACTTCCAATTGCTGAGGAAAGGCTGTGAAATATACATTACGCTAAGCAATACATGAACCGTGAGTTTAGAATATTTCATTTAAAAATGTGATATATCAACTTGCACATAAGAAACAGGCCACCTTTGTGAAACACTAATGGGAACTGTAGGGGCTGAATTTACTCACAGTATGTCCTTGCTTATCGCATGAAAGGTCACTCTTCGTTCCTGTTCGATAAAATGATGCGCTTTACCCCGGAAATTAGGTCTATGTTTTGCTTGTGTTTGCTTCTGCTACCGCGTACAGAGACAATAATGATACTTTATCAGGACTAAAGTCCAGTACCTGCTAGAGCTGTGCAAAATGATGATCTATCATTTGACGTGATATTTTAACATTTCTTTTAACAGAATAATCACAACTGTGGCCAAATAAGTGTTTGTAGTTTTTAGCGTAACCAATCATGACATTTACGTGATTATAGGCAATAATAGAAACCTGTTGTTGTCAATGGAATATGGTTTTGGTAGAAATGCCTTTAAATGGCCAAGGCAACTCATGTAATGCAGTATTCCAATTCCAGAAAGTGATTACAGCGTCTGCTTATTGACTGAAAGGTAGATTGCCTAAAAATTACTTGCTTATATTCATGAGGGTAATATTTGACAGATTATAACTGAACTAGGCCTTTTTACCTCTTAAAATACGTTTAAAGGTCAAAACGACATAAAATGCAGTATTCTGCTTGCCAGATAGAGATTGCAGCCTCTGCTTATTGACTGGTTATTTCTGCCCTGAAATGAGTTGATTGTATTCATTAGGGTTATATTTGACTGCATTTGATTGCAACTGTCCCCCTTTTTTATTTCACATATATAACATTATATTTTTAATGACATACTGACCAAACCAAAAATGTCCCCGGTTTTCATTTCAGAAATCTGGTCACCTTACATTTCTTGCGGTGTTGTTGTTCACTCTATCATGGTATTTGTCATGGTGTTGGATTTCACCCTTCTAAGTTCTCACTTACCCAACCTTTATAAGACAGAGAAAGATCCCGAGTTCCAGTTGGAAATGCCATATTTCATTGAATTTACAAAGAAATTTCTCTATTGGGATATATATCGTTATTGGGATATGAAATGACCTATAGCGAGATATTAATTTTTTGCCATATTGCACAGCCCTAGTAACTGCTGGTGAATGCAAATTCACTGCTGGGTGTTGAGTGACAGAGTGATAGTTATCTAGCATGCATTGTTTTTTTTTACCTTACCTTAACCGCTAACAAGTGCTAATGTTCTGCTAGCTCGGTTAGCCCTGCAGCCAAGCGGGAACTTCCATGTTTGAAAATTTAAGCCATGTGGAAGTAACTAAAACCCCCACTCTTTCTAACAGCCAGCAGGAGTTGACAGAATTCTATGGGATTAATATCCTGCCATGATTCAAAACTGAAAATAAAGTTCTGAAAGGTTGAAACTAACACTCACAGGAGGACGAAAAGAAGGAGGAGAAGGAGGAGAGCAACAGAAAAAATAACTTCAAAACAATAGAATAAATACCTTTTAATCCACCACACGTCTTGTTATTTATGTGTAAATAGAGAGGAAGCATGGGAGAACTGCACATAGTTTGTTGTTACTGTGTTATTAGAGCATGGGAGAACAGTGGATACTTTTAATACAGCCCACACCCATAATATTACTGTGTAGCTACAGAATAACAAGTGGAGAACATGCAAGATTTTTCTTTACAACAGTCTGCATAGCTTCATCTATTGTGTGTTAGGAATGAAAATAAATTCTAGGCTCCTCTGTACCCCGTTTACATTCAAGGTTAGCTGTGTTTGATCCACCTTCATATACAGTATATTTCACATTATTACATTACTGTATAACTTGAGAAAGGTAAGTTTGTTTTCTACTCCAGCCTGCCTAAAGAGCTGTTGCAGTGCAGGATGACAATAGACTTGTTTCTCAGTGTATTATTTTAAATCATGCAATAAGGAAGAAGAAATGTGTAATACAAATGTGGCTGGCCTTCTGAAGGGGGTGACCAAATCATTTGTTTTTTATTGAATTCAGTCCATTAGTATATTATTTTGGTAGCACATCACAACTGAGAAAACACCTTAATGAATTTATAGATGCTAAAGGAGATCATTCTTTCTTGTAAACCATCCAGCTCTGTTTACTAGCACTGTAACTAGAAAGCAAGGGCGTCACTTTGATTTGTAAAGTGGGGACTTAAGGTCTCTGATTAGGGGCATGATGATACATTTGGGTTATAAGATGTGACGATGCACAATAACAACAAAATTATAGCACTATTTAGATGAAACTATGATGGTGAAATATATGTGCTGGAGATCTGGTACTCCCGCAGAAGATTTTAAGCATTAAACTCGTAATTTCCTGCATTCTGGAAACATTTTCTGCTCCAATTTAGGGTCGAAATGTCTGTTTTTTATGAGGGAAAACTATATTGCATTGCATGTTTTCTTATTGTGCAAATAAACCTTTCTAAAAGCATTTTCATTTGCTAGTTAACATTTCTTTCTTCTTTTCAGAACGTTTTTTAACAAATGCCTTCAAAAAGTGATGGGGACAAAATCAGCCATTTCAAAATGTGGTGGGGACACCAGCGTCCCGAGTGTAAATGACACCTAAGCTTGTAGGTACCCAGCCTTTTAACTTTAATACTTGCATATTGCAAACCAAAAGGAGAGAACAGAATCAAATGGTTGTATTTGTTGAAATGTAAATAGTTTTATTCATTGCACATTTCCAGCCCCAGTGCCATCGTTCTTTAGTTTGGGTTTGCTGCACCTAAAAACATTTGACAGCTGAATCAGATTATTGTGAGTCAGTTTAGTTTTCAATAAATGTTAAAGTAGTTGCCTTTACATCCAAAGGTGTCTTTGAGGGTGAACTGATGAATGGCAACCCATCTGTTAATGATCATTGTTCATACATTGTAGACAAGAACAATGAACTCCAGGATGAAGCTGTCCACAAATATATATGTCTTCTTTTCGTCCTCCTGTGAGTGATGACCACAGCATGCTGCCTTGTCTTCAGTGCTTTAGGCCATAAAAGAAAAAACAACAACACAAATAGTTGTTACTGGTAAACTACAGTAAAGTTTTGTACTTTTTTTTAAGTTGCGAGGTTGCGAAGCTTCATTTTCGCTCAGTTTCACAGCAGAGCTGCGTGACAAATCACGTGAGTCGCAAGCTCGCAACTGTGTAGCGTTTCTCCGCAAAGTGGGTGTTGTAAACTCAGCTCTGAAAAAATAGTCTGCAATAGGAGAGCAAATGTAATGTAATAAAGTTTTGCCCTTTTGAACCTCCATTTTCAGAGTTTCAACTTTTTTTCACACATTTGTACACCAGTTTTCAGATCACCATTTACAAGGTTTCAAACCTGGAAAACAAACTAATACACTGGGAGAACACTGACAAATTTGAAACTCTGAAAAATTGTTCTGAAGAAGGAAAATTCAAAAACAACATAATGTTTGCAGAGATTTTAAAATTTTTTTACACTTATGCAAAACTTTTTTTTGTAAGATTTTGAGTTTTCAAACACTTAGTTTCAATCTTTTAGAACTTTATTTTCAGTTTTGAATCATGGCAGGATATTAATCCCATAGAAGTCTGGTTCCACTAAAATTATTGGTAAAATTAGGAAAGTAAACACTTTCCTAATGAGTTTGGGGTCTCAATAGTTAGTTTCAAGTCTTCTTCAATACAGCATTTTGTTCATTTAGTAAATTGCTACTATAGCGACCTGTCAATCAGGATAGAGGCAAATCAGTGCTGTTGAAAAAGCAAATAACCACGTGGGTAAAAGATACAGGGGGATAAAATACAGAATATAAGACCAAGGATCACAATAAAGTATAACAAATATGATCAGTAGGAGGTAAGGAAGATAAGACAAGCAAACAAAGTGATAAGAACTGTAGGGCAGAAATAGTAAAATGAGTGGCAGCTCAGATAAAATCTGGATATGCTTTCCGGTAAAAGTTAGTTTTTAAAAGAGATTTGAAAGAAGAAGCCGACCCTGCCAGCCTAATTTCCTCAGGCAAGTCGTTCCAGAGCCTGGGGGCCCTGACAGCAAATGCTCGGTCACCTTTTGTTCTTAGTCTGGCTCCAGGAACAGACAGGAGGCCCTTGCCAGAAGATCTTAGGCCACGGGAGGGCTAATACGGAGTTAAAATATCTAAAATATAATCAGGAGCCAAGCCATGAATAGCCTTAAAAGTAATGAGTAAATTCTTAAAATCAATCCTAAAACAAACAGGGAGCCAGTGCAATGATGCTAAAACAGGGGTGATATGATCATATTTTCTTGTCCTAGTTAGGAGCCAAGCAGCGGAGTTCTGTACGGTCTGTAATCTATTTAGGGTTTTCTGATTAAGGCAAGTGAAGAGGCTGTTGCAATAATCAATGATAAAAGCATGTATAACAGTTTCTGCATCTGTAACATTTAAAATAGGCCTTATTTTTGCGATATTTCTAAGGTGGTAAAAGCTGGACTGGACCAGTTTAAAAACATGATGCTCAAAGCATAACTTACTATCGAATAGCACGCCAAGATTTCTTGCAACAGGCTTCACGTCTTTTAGCAGGAAGCCAGAAGAGAGCAGAATTTGATTGCAGAGATGTTGGGGACCTATAACCAGGATTTCTGTTTTATTGGAGTTAAATTGTAGGAAATTATTCGACTTCCAATGTTTTATGTTGGTAAGGCAGTCCTGTAATGAACTCAGCATACTAAGGTCTATGGGCTGTACAGGTAGGTATAACTGTGTATCATCCACATAACAATGGAAGGAGATACCATGCCTGCGTATGATATCACCCAGAGGGAGCATATATATAGAAAACAAAATAGGCCCAAGGATTGACCCCTGAGGCACACGGTAGTTGGTGGTAGAGAAAGAAGATTTAAAATTATTTATAGAGACACAAAACTTCCTATTGGATAAGTATGAGGCAAACCAGTTCAGAGCAGTACCAGATACCCCCACCCTGCGCCTCAGTCTGTTTAACAGGATGCCATGATCAATGGTGTCAAAGGCAACACTTAAATCCAGCAGAACCAGTATTGAACATTTGCCCGCATCAGCGTTCATTAGGAGACAGAAGCCAGACTGGAACTTTTCAAAGATACAATTATTTTCCATTACAGCAATAGAGATTGGGTGGTAGTTATCAAGGATGTTGGGGTCAAGGCTAGGTTTCTTTAAGACAGGTTGTTCACATGCCGTCTTGAAGTAGACCGGGACATAGCCAGTAGATAATGAGCTGTTAAAAATTAAAAGCAGGTGTGGGCTAATATAAACCAAAACATCTATTAAAAACTTTGCAGGAATCAGATCAAGAGAGCTAGAGGAAGGCTTCATCTTCAACATAATTTCCATAAGTTCTGCCATGGTAATAGAAGAAAAGGAACTCCAAGGAGCCTGGGTAGGGTGCACAACATCTAAAAAGGCAGGGTTTGGGCTAATACTGGCTCTTAATAATTCCACTTTACTGACAAAATGTGTTAAAAATATCTCACAATCTGCATCACAATCAGCAGAGGCACAGGGAGAGGCAGGGTTCACAGCAATAAGATTTGAGAAATGGTGAGCTCTTGCATCTTTTACCAACCTATTGTATGAAGATAGTAACTCATTCATGGCCTTGAAATGGACCTGGAGACCTGATTTTTTCCATCTGCATTCTGTCTTTCTGCATTCCTGTTTGCAGCTTCTGATATCTGCATTTAACCAGGGTTGCTTTGCGGATTTTAAGTGTTGTGTGTTTTTCAGAGGGGCTATGAGATCAAGGGTTAAGGAACAGAGGGAATTAAAATAGTTGACAATATCATTAGTGGAGGAGACATCAGGGGGCATTGATAAATGAACTGAAGAGGGCACCAAATTTAGAAGCGCTCTGCTCATTTAACCTGCGGGTTTGTTTTGATAAAGACTGAACAACACTAGCAGCCTGTAGTTCACAGTGGAAATGAATGACCTGATGATCAGATATAAAGATGTCCTTAATTTCTACAGCGGCTATCTTCACACCCAAGCTCAGGACCAAGTCTAAAGTGTGGCCATAGTGATGAGTTTTGCCCAACACATGTTGAGTAAAATTAAAAGAATGAATGATATTTGAAGACTCGTCAACGTGAAAATTAAAATCTCCACAAATAAGAATTCTGTCCTCATATAAAACAAGATCAGATAAAAATTCAGGGAATTCCAGCATGAAGGGACCAGCTGGATTGGGGGGGTGGTAGATGACAGCAGTTAGGACTGGTGGGGGACACCAAGTTTGAATAAGAGCACTTCAAAAGAAGAGTAATCGTTACACGGAATTTGAGTGCATTTAAAGTGCTTTCTAAAAACAGCCACCATGCCATCCCCACGGCCACTCTCCCTGGGGCGGCTAAAATAGTCATAATCCGGGGGGCATAATTCAATAAGCTGACTGTGATCACCAGGACGTAGCCAAGATTCAGTCAGAAACATAAAGTCTAAGTCAGAAGAAGAGATAAAATCATTTAAAATGAAAGTTTTGTTTGAGAGGGATCTAACATTAAGAAGAGCCAACTCTAGTGGTCTATACTGTGGTAAAGCAGACGTAACGACCTGAGGCGAGGATAAAGCTTGTATCCTAATACTATTGCTAAAACGAATGTGTCTGTCTCGTTTAACAGGCCTATGCAAAGTCAATACAGGGATTTTAGGGATGCATGAGGCAGCGATTTGTCAAGCCGGCCTCCTAATGTGGACTGGAGTTATAGAAGCATGGCTATATACCTTCCACAAGGGGGCGTCAGTGGCAATAGATGGTACCTTGTTGTTGCCAGTTGGCAAAGGGGCCAGAGAAGAAGAAGGAGGGGGAACAGGTGCAGAGGCGGCGTCCTTCTTAGCAGGAAAATTCCCTGCTGTCTTCGGACCAGCAACCTTTTCTGCAAGGGAAATACCTGCTGTCTGCAGACCAGTGAGGCTGCTGGACCTTTTCCTGGTCACAGCCTCTACCAGCAACCTGCAGCAAGAAAAGGAGGTGGACTTGCTCTCTGGTGGATGGTGGTATTTGTCCAGTGGGGGAAACTCTTGCATATCCAGAATGTCAAACCTGTTAGTGAGCGGGAGGTCCATAGACGTTGGAGGAGGAGAAGGGCGCTTTGCCACATTCTTAGCCTTAGTCCAGTGCTCCGGCTGTCGTGGAGTTTTTACACATCGGAGCATCTGGTTTGCTTTCACTGACAGGTAAATTTGTCTCCACTGGAGCATGGGAAGATGATAAGTTAGCAGACTCCTTAGGCTTTGCTCCTGAGAGGAGCCACAGGTCTTTGCCATGGGCCGCAATAATTGAGCCAAGCCAAGGAATGGTGGGATCACCGTCCAGCCCCGTGGTGGTCCAGCCATCATGACAGGTCGATACTCCCCCCGCCATAGCCAAAGGAGCTCAGGACTGACAAGCGTTTAGTTTGGGCCGAGGCGACTGTGGATAACTCCAGAAAAAGTTTGTCTTTCACTCTAAGCTCGGATTTCAGATCAGCGATACTTTCCTTCAATTCCAAAACTGTAAGTTTGCATGATTCACACTCGGCCATCTCACAAACGTAACTAGCTAGCTAGTGCTAGCTAATTAGCACTTTAGCTAGCTAAAGTGCTAATTAAAACATAAAAAAAATAAAACAGTGCATGAAGGTTTTGTCTTGCAGTAAGAGCACAGGTTGTTCGCTCTTTTTTTTTTTAGCTCTGTCTTTGCCTTTTGATAAAGATGCCTAATGTATTCCTGGTCCTGTAGCCACAGCCTCCAGTGTAGAGACAGTAGAGACCAAGCAGCAGTTAGTCATTACTTTAAACCTATCTGTCCGGAGACACTCCGTATTGTATTTCTGACCAAACATGAGGCTGATGCATTCTGGGAGATGTAGTGGGGATGGCGGCAGCCATCTTGAAGCATGCCATCTGCCCATATGCTGGAATGTAGCTCCCTCCTACCACCTGTCCCCTGGTGATGCCACAAATGCCATAAACCATCATTATCCTTTAATGTTAAAAAGTGAAAATGAAAAATGAGTTTTCTATTATAGTAATTTTGCCAAATTGTGTAATTAGTTAAAGACTGAAATGCATTTCAATGTTTCAGGAGGTTTTGGACAACAGATATTGGAAGGCAGTCCACTCTAAGTGGTCAAATTATGTTCATTTTCAGGTTCATAATATTTATGGACAAGCAAGGTGGTGTTACTGGCTCCAGCCAGTTCGGGCCCGAGTCTGATCCCAAAACATAGGCTGAACAACCCATACCTGCTTTACTGTTAATAAATATTCATAATTTTTATTAAATATTATCTCTCGTTTCAGGGCACCACTGGAAATTCAGTTCGCCCAGGGTCTCCGGACTCCCTAGGTAATGTTATGGGTTTAACAGTTACACAATTATTCCTAGTGATCAGTTAGTAATTGCAGTCAATCTCATAGCGAAGGCGTAAATCCTCCATTACAGTGACCTGAGTCAAACAATACACAGTTCCTGTGATTACGGTGAAATTTATTAACCAACTAAATGTGGATATAAATGCGGTTAAATATACATCAAAGACAAACAATGGCTAAACAAACAGGACAATGGGAATGGTGTAGTTCAATGTGAATTTAGTTGGTCTGAGTTATTGTGGAGAAGAATTTGATTTTAAGAGACAAAGACAACTAATAAACGCAGGTTATATGATAATAACTAGGTTAAATTTGGCTAGGATTAAACTAACAGATTAAAAGACTAATGGACATAAACTTATCGACAGAATGCCGTTGGTTCCTCACTGCTTGTAGTTCCACCGTCTGGTGTTCGTCGGCACCACGCTGGCTGAGTTTTGTGCGTTCTCCGTTTAGACCGCTTAACACGCTGTCTGCTGGTCGCTTCTCTGTCAGGGAATTGCTCCTGAGGTCCACTGCTTCCGTAAATTAGTTGAAGAAACTTGCAGTGATGGCTGTTAACCTTGGCTCGGTTCGTGGGTTTTGATGTCCCTTGGGCTGTTGCTGGCATAACTAACCCAACGTGGCTGGCCTCCCAGGCTTCGTTGTCGTGGGGAGGGTTGAATTAGTTGATTCAACGTGTGGTGCCGAATAAAGAAGAATGAATACCTTTTGTTGGGCCTGACAACGCCACCTCCTGTAAGGGCAGGAGGAACCCTTAGAACCCTTAATCTATAAGGTTGTGTGTCGTGAACTCTGAACTGATTTACCCCGATCAGGAACAATTACAAAGAGGCATGTGTTGTACAAAAGTAAGTAAATTTTATTACAAGTATATTGTTAAAATACCAACAGCATAAATAAAATTAGCCTGGTAATAAATTTGTTGAAAAAAAAAAATAAAAAGACAGTGTTACTCTCCTCAAGGTAGGAAGGTCAAGTCGGCTCGTACACACCACCCCGATCAGGGAGACAGCAGACCCAACACCAAGAAGTACATGCACTATACACTCAACATCTAAACTATCCACTACACACTTACCATCTAGATTATCCACTACAAAATAGCATGCAATGTCGAAGTTGAGTATACCACTACAGACCACTACATAATGTCACCCAGTGCAGTCTCACCACGGAAAGGGACGCCGTGTGCCGATATGGACCCAGCCTTGTACAAAGTCAAGCTGAGGATATACAGAGAGAGGAGAGCAACCTGTATTTAAACCACCATCCCAAATATGACACCGAGTAGACACCCAATACAGGACACCTATTCCAATCACTATGGGACACTAGAGCGAGCAACAGACATCTTAAAAGTTACTGGAAAACCATAACAAAATAACATAAAAAAATTAAAAAACATAAATATTCAGGCTAAAACTCATTAAGATACACAGATAGGCACATGTATATCGTTTACCAGTAACTCCGGATCCCTACATCCACAGCCGCTGATTTGTGACCACGTCAGCTGTAGACTGAAACATACAAATAACCTTTACTAAACGGAACAAACCACGGGTTAAGAAAATGCTATTAGCATAGCAAGCATCAGTAACACACAGACAGGTGGTCACATCAGTGAAAACAAACTAGCATTAGCTGAAACCATTCAATGCTACACCATACAGCTTGCAATGCTGACAAGCATTACCATCAATCTTCTCCAATTCCCTCCATGGAGGACAGGACACTCATGTCTGGCTGTCACCCTGCAAGGTGTACTCAGTGGAAAGCAAAGGACTGTCCACTGAGACTAGTAAACCTTTTATCACTTCCTGATTAGCTGCAAGTCACATGACAAGGTCATATGACCATGCATGTGCACCAGTCACCTACCTTACCCCAAACGGAAATAAAGCTTAAAAGAAACTTGGTTGTTTCTGAATTAAAATTTGCGTGACTTCAAACGCTCTGATAACTTTACAAACAAACAAAAGAAAAGAATAACTTCCACGAAAGGCAGCAAGACTTCGCGTGTGTGGCTTGAAAAGAACAAAGAAATCTTCGCGGCAAAGCCGTTCTGGACTCCTTGGGGCGTTGCTGGGAGACGGGACACGCTCCGTAAGCGTGTAGAGCGAAGAGCAAGAGCTAAGAGACCAGAAAACAATAGAAAGAGCGAGCGCGTTTCGCACCGTGTTTTGTTTCCTAGGGCGTGTCCCAGGAGGGTTGAAAGAAAGGGGTAATTTGATGTTTGGAATAATTAGGAAGAGGGACACGGTTGCCTGTGTATAAGGATAAAGGAAAGGGAAAAGGCCAAAAGCATAATATGACCTGTTTAATGTTTTATGCATATACTCATTATTTATTCTTCATGAGTTTCATTGGTAACTTTAAAAACACTTTTTTAATTAAGTTTTATTGCCATTTTTGAGCCAGTGTTTAAGGTTTTTTATTCTGCTACTTTGCATTTTGCAAAATGTGGGTCCAAAGTAGAGTTGTGTAAATGGACGGGTAGATGGAGTTTGCAGCGGTCTAGCCCGAGCAGTCAGGCTGTGAGGGAAGCAGCACTGCAGCTTTCCACTTTACAGGCTCAGAAGACTCTGGCTCTGTTCACAGCTTCAACACTTATCTCCCCTGAGCAGGTGTGTGTGTGCGTTTAAGCAAGCATGGATTTATCTGACTTGTTTTTCTCATTCAGATGAGTGAGTGTGTGTGTGTGTGTGTGTGTGAATGCATGGGGAATGTGTGTGTGTACATGTAGATTAACTATATATGTAGTCTTTGTCTGTGGATGTGTATGTTTATATGGTAAAGATTGTGTAAATGGAAGTATTTGGGTTTGGAGTTTTGTGGAGAATAAATTGCTGGGAGGCTGCCTATGCTCTTATCACAGTGGAAAAGGCTGGGAAAAAAACAGACACAAGGTGAATCAAAGACACCTTTCAAAAATACATCCCTCTTACCTGCTTTTTCTCCTTAAAGAAATGTTCCTCCATAGACAATGTAATGTGTTAGGAAAGCCAAACACTATTGACTAAAATGTCTGTGTGCTGCTTCAAACCAAGCCATGTGGAAGCCCCACACTGCTCATAGAAAACTCTACATATTGTTGTATTATTCCCACTGTTACACACAGCTCCACTACCATGCTCTTTGTCTGTTTGAAGTAAAATTGATTGTATTGGTGGATATTGGAGAAGGCCGACTGGAAGCGAACGAATTGCGCAACATTGCTTCCGGCACTTCGCATGTAGAAAGTAGCTTGTGTGAATAAGCAACTTACACTTTCTCCCACAATGTACGTGATGTTGTGCCAGGCAGCACTTCGTTTGCGTTTGTATGTTTAAACATGGAGGCCAGGGATATAGAAAAGAGGGCTCCCAGAAAGTACAACAAAGATCTCCTCCAGAGACCTTCATCACCTGCAGGTAAACACTAAACTTCCTGTCCCACTACTACCTGACATTTGGCAAATCACAATGGAGTTTCCAGACAAATTCTGTCCTCATTTGCATCAAGTAAAAATATTTCCTGCCTTGCCTGGAATCCCACAGTGCCTTGTGAAGTGATTTGCACAAGTGTGTGTGTGTGTGCTGGTGGTGTTCTAGATGCCACCATGTGTGGGTTTTGTGGTGCAGCGAATGTATTTTTCAATGTGTGTGTGTGTGTGTGTGTGTGTTTGTGTGGAGTTCTTCATGGGTTTTTTCTTTTAAGAGATATTTTTTATTGAAGGATATCAAAACTCAAATGTCTCCCTGTTTCTCTCTCTCCCAAGCCCACTACATCACCATGGAAACCGGACTAATCAGCTTCACTGAATATGCCAGAGAAGTCCGACATGAAAATCCCTCCTTCCTTCTCTTCCCTGCCTCCGACTCTCATCTATTCCTCGCACTCTCATCCTTTCCTGCCTTTACACTCCATGCAATTTCGTTTTTTTAATCTCTCCCTTCCTTGTCACTCCTTCACTGCTGTACATATCTCACTGATCTGCCTTCATCTCATCCTTCCCTGCATGGCTCTCCCTCCTATCTCATTCCCTCTCATCCTCTCTCTGCCTTACTTCCCTCTCCATGCATTTCTCTTCCCTCTTCTTTACTCTTACCTTCCTTCAGTGGTTTAATAAGACACACCCAGACATTGTGCAAAAACATCTCTCTCCGTGGCAGAGGCCCATAGTGAGACATGAGGACTGGCATGCTGCTGACACCCACCATCTGTCCTCGAGACATAGGGACCCACAGAGGGAGAGATAGGCAGTGGGAAGGAGAACAGGGCAGGCTTATAGGAAGCCGCCAAGACAGCCCAGATGATTTCTGCCTCTCAATTTCCATTCACGCTTCAAGGGCAAAACTGCTGCTCTACTTACAGTATATGAACCGAAGCTTCAAATTTGGCAGTGAAAAAAGACGTCATTCTCTTCCACAGATATGGGAATTGATAGCCAGCTGTAAGGTTGTTGGCAAATGCTGGAATGTGATCACTTTATGATGGAAAGTCCAAACATTGGGAGCATGTGATTAACATTAGCTTTTCAGTCCAAAAATGTAGAAGGTCATTTTTAATTGTGTTTTTCCAACCTTCTAGAGGCTCAGTGGTTACAGTTATTTTTATTATTCCGTTCAGCTTTATTGGCCAGCATTATGTACACACGTAAGGAATATGTGTATGCACATAAGGAATATGTGTACGGGTTTTTGTTTTTGTTTTTGTCTCAGTGTTACACCCAGTTGGTATATATGATATAAAGAAATTTATAATGCATTGTACTGTGCTTATAGCAATATATAACTATAATTATATGCATTCCTAAATATAATATTAAGACATATTAAGGTCAGGTATCATAATACTTCATATTTGCTGGTCACTCACTGACATTTTTATTGGCAAGGATCATAGTTGTAATACATTAGAACCATTTTCTAATGCATTATAATCACTGTAATATGTATTATAAAAATGATTAAAATGTATGTGTATTTTGGGAAATCATTCCATCAGTGAAAGAAAAGTCCATCATTGAAACAAAACAAAAGTATTTCTGTTGTGACCCAAATAAATTATAAATAATAATAATAATAATAATAATAATAATAATAATAAATAAAGTCTGTGTGGTGTTGTTGCATAGATTGTGTTTCCCTTGCCATTTGATAGTAACGAATGAGAACAGCAAACCCCACTGAGTGAACCGTGTGCCAACCATATGTCCCCTCACAACTGATTTTTCCATAATGTTGTGTCCTCTTGGCATTTTCTTGAATGAAAATGAATCAGCATTACAGCCTTTACAAAAACTAAAAACTGCATACCTTTCAATGATATTTCTTAGTCCTCTGGCATTTATAGACAGTAAATTTACCATACCATCACCAAACCATGTATGTGAAGGAAGAAATAAACAACGTAAGTAATAGCAGTTTCTGCCTCTCTACATTTAAAAATGGAACATTTTAAAATAGTTGTAAAAGTGCTATGGCATTGCATACTGCTGGAAGTCGATTTAGTTTGCCTTGTTTTAGTGTAAACACAGTTAACTTGTCACTGTGATATTATAGCAAAAACAGTTTAGTGATTCACGCAGAGCGCTGTCCTCATTTAACAGTCCTGAGATTAGTTAATGCTGGCTGTTAGTAACAACTCACAGATATGAATTCATTTGTTTCTTTCTGCTTTATTACAGAAACTAGAGAACTGTGCACCTCTATGCTGTGCTATTTGTACTACTTGTACTATTCCCATTCTGCAAGATCTTAAATCCAACTGATGACTCTGACTGGAGCCATGTGGTGTTCCATTTTCCAACAAACCAGTTTCACCGCCCCAAAGCATCACAATGATGACTTATAGTGACTTATAACCAGCTTGTAATGTATTATATCTGCTCTCAGGAATTTCATTACTTTACTTAAAGCACCCAAAACATTTACTTTGAGTAAATTAGAATGACATTATAATGCATTTTAACTGTACATATGATGCGTTATTAAATGGTAATAATGTGTAATAACCAGTGTTGGGGGTAACGCATTAACTGTAATCAGATTACTTTTGTCTGTAACCAGTGTTGGGCAAGTTACTCAGAAATTGCAATATATTACTAGTTACTTATTATTCCTTAAAAAAGTAATATTGTTACTTATTACTGGGTGATAAAAGTAACTAGTTACATTACTATATTACTTTCCAGTGGGGGGGGGGGGGGGTTATTGTAACGCTGGACAGGTTTGTGCAGCGGTGTTCACGAGAGAGAGGGAGAGAGAACGAATATATGCACGAATATCTGCTCCTCAGTACAGCTCCTCAATCAAACATGATTTTAAATACGCCTAGTAAAATTTGGAAAATCAATATGTGGCGTTGATATATATCCAAATTATAGGCTAATTATGGGAAACACTGCTTTCCCTACCACCCCCCTTCGCCCCCAAACAAAGTAGTCTCCCCCGACTTTTTAACTAACATCATATCCATAACAGCAGCAAGGAGTGTGGTTTTTCCAAAGCATATAGCCTAGGCCTTAACACCACCAGCTGAAATAAAAAAAATAAAGCAACTAAATCCCGACTTTTAAACAGCTGTTTTACTGTTACAAAACATTGCGTTAACGCCACTCTCTCCAGACGAGTCCAAGCATCAGTGACAACAGCTGCTGGAGTTTCACGTCGCTGTGCTGCTTCAGCAGATGCTTCAATAAATCAGATATAGAAATGTTCGCGGTTCAAAGCTTTTTTCTAGATGACAATGTTCTTTGCATCTTAGACTGTGACACAATAATGGCAGCAGCTGCTTACAGCTGTGGAAAGAACGCCTCTCCCCCTCATTCTCCATTCTTCATTTAAACTTCAGGAACTTGACGGACTGGTGACTGGAGGTGCATCATTTGGTATACAGGGAGAAGAGCAGAGGGGAAAGAACGTAGCCTTGAGGAGAACCGGTGCTTCATGGAATCAGAGACATGTTTTCCCATCTTCATGTGCTGCTTCCTGTCTGTCAGGTCTGTGATCCACCTGCAGGTGGAGTCAGGCATGTTCAGCTGGGAGAGTTTGTCCTGCTGCAGGACCGAAATGATGGTATTGAAAGCGGAGCAGAAATCCACAAACAGGATCCTGGCATAGGTTCCTGGGGAGTCTAGGTGTTGGAGGATGACATGAAGGGCCATGTTTACTGCATCATCTACAGATCTGTTGGCTCTGTAGGCGAACTGCAGGGGGTCCAGGAGTGGGTCTGTGATGGATTTAAGGTGGGACAACACAAGGCGCTTAAAAGACTTCAGACAGACTACAGACGGGTCTGTATTCATTTAGTCCTGCGGTCCTCGTTTTTTTGGGGACAGGGATGAAGGTTGAAGCTTTGAAGCAGGATGGCACATGGCATGTCTCCAGTGAGGCATTAACTTAACGTTCCTGTAAAATTCATGCAAAGCGCCTATTCAAGGCATATCCAAAGTAAATTGAATGTAGTTCTTGAACCATTTGGAGTATATGCATGGTTTTGGGCTTCTCTGAAACATAACACCCTGGAGTGTCTAACCCAAAATGATTGTAAGTGCTACTGGAATTGATTAATATAAGTTTAAACACACTAAAAGTAATATATTTTTCATTTACGCTTGAAAATGCTTGCTAACAAATGCATGCAGACAACTATAGCTGGGACTTATTAGCTGGAAAACACTGTAGGGTCACAGCATAAAGCCTTACCTAATCCTAGTTTAAATTTCATACCAATACCATGATAAATGACTATTTTACACAGGTTAGCTTATTTGTTCTAAAACAACACCGCCCCTTGGCTGCTGCTGCATCGCTCCGTATCAGCTGGTAGCTTGACGCAGATGTGTTTTTTTGCTGGTAGATCATGAACTTCCTACCTGTATATCGTTATTTTTAGAATTTTATTGGCTACATGAAGTGCCAGTCATCAGCACAATTGCTTGCAATTGGCTCGGCCCACCCATGAAATAATAAGGGCTGGCCCTTCCTTGCAGCGCGGGCTCTCGTTGGCTGTTGAAGGCTGTGAAACGAACATGTGAGCTCTTATTGGGTCGGATTTGGTGTCACTTGAAAGGTCAGAGTTCAGCAGCTAATTTGAATACAAGCTATCGTAGTTGTTTACATTCGAATCGGTGTTATTACGGTTATAATGACATACGAGCCACGTCTGCCGGCAAATATGAAACGATGCGGCAGCAGTCCCCGGGGATTTATGTACGGAATAATTTATTTTGGACTAAATGTTTTTATTGGATTGGATCGTCTGGACCTTTGACAACGTAACAAGACCATTTTTGTTGGAATACAATCGATTGGTGGATTACTATGAGGCTTCATAGGTGAGTCGCGTCAATTTTGCTTACACTGGGTGGTCTGACAGAGGCGTTGATTGTAACCGCTGTGGTGATTGCATCTTGAAATGGTTTGCATTGGTCAAAGTAGTATGAAGTTAACATATCAGCTGTGTGCACATACGGAAAGCTGCCGCCAGGACCTCAGGCTGTTGGAATGTTAAGCGGTTAAAGATGTCTGAGAACACCGGAGACAGCTGATCAGCACAGCGCTTCAGGGTGGATGGGGAGACAGAGTCCAGCTGAGCTGCTTTGCGAGGTTTCTGCTTCCTGAACAGTTGACATCCCTCTTCAGGACGGTAAGAGAAGGGGAGGAGGTGGGGGAGGTGGGATTGCAGAGCCGTGCAACAACTGTGCACAGTATATGGCTAGTATTTCAGCATTGATATGCTGGAAATAAAGACATTGCAGGTGGAGAATATAGATCAAGTGACATATACTGAACCACACCATCAATAACTTGTTTTAATGAAGTGCATCTGCACTCACATCCAATAATTCATAAGCTGTAAATCAAAGTCCTCATCCAGCTTATTTATTGACTTACATTAAAATAACCCATCCTGCCTGTGACAATGATGGCAGCCTGAAAAAATCATACAAACGTGAAGATACCTTCATCTGATACGTCTTGTAAACTGTATTCATCGTTATCAATGCAGGATCAAATGTCCTATAATCAAAAGATATATAATGAACAGGAGGATCATCACTGATCCACAGGAATGTGAGAGGCTTTAATTACAGCACAAATCAATAATACAAGTCATGTAAATGTTGGGTTTGGAGTGAACTTCTACATTACAAAACAAGAAATTAGGAATGGGCTTTCTTGGCATTGAAAAGCCATGCTAGTTTCATTGTGAGCCTTTTTATTGCACATTTTGAGAGAGTCTGTAGTGCAGACATACATGAAAACAACCAATTAAGTGGAGTCTTCCCCTTCACCTAAATAGCTACAAGTGCTGTAACACATTTTTGGGACTCATCTGGACTCACTCTCCGTCTTTAAAGAAAGATGTGGCTCGCCAGTAATGAGTGCATCGACTGTGACAGAGGTTATTGACAGTAAAGTGTTTGATAAGAAGCTGTATCATTTACAACTTCGTGGACTTATGTAAATGACTCCAACTCAAGAAATAACAGCATAGCGCCATTTTTTCTCTAGTCCACATCCGTGATAGACCTTTATCACTGCAGACATTTTGACTTGTCCTAGAAAAGCACAGGTGTTACTAATAACATTAACAATGGCTGTTCCATTCAAGTATGTCACAGTGACATTGAACTTGCATGAACAATACCAGGACCCTGAAACTGAATTCTCTCATCCTTCATTTTATTATTTTAACCTATCATAAAAACTTTCCCAGTGTGAAGGCCTGTTGGTATATGAGCTTCTCAACTTCATGAGCTGGGGTGCGTTTCCCAAAAGCATCGTTGCTAACCTACGATAGCAAATTTTCCGTGTGATCCATGCACTGCTGCAGCTGGGGGCTCTCTTCACTTTCTAAAATTCTTCTATCTCGCGGAGAAAAGAAGAAGTCAGGTCAAAACGAAACAGTATTACCAAAGCTTCAAGGAAAATATAAAAACAAAAACTCAATTCATATAGTTCATCAAATACATGAAATAAAATAACTGTATTTACAGTGCCTTGCGAAAGTATTCGGCCCCCTTGAACTTTGACCTTTTGCCACATTGCAGGCTTCAAACATAAAGATATAAAACTGTAATTTTTTGTGAAGAACCAACAACAAGTGGGACACAATCATGAAGTGGAACAAAATTTATTGGATATTTCAAACTTTAACAAATAAAAAACTGAAAAATTGGGCGTGCAAAATTATTCAGCCCCCTTAAGTTAATACTTTGTAGCGCCACCTTTTGCTGCGATTACAGCTGTAAGTCGCTTGGGGTACGTCTCTATCAGTTTTGTACATCGAGAGACTGAAATTTTTGCCCATTCCTCCTTGCAAAACAGCTTGAGCTCAGTGAGGTTGGATGGAGAGCGTTTGTGAACAGCAGTTTTCAGTTCTTTCCACAGATTCTCGATTGGATTCAGGTCTGGACTTTGACTTGACCATTCTAACACCTGGATATGTTTATTTGTGAACCATTCCAGTGTAGATTTTGCTTTATGTTTTGGATCATTGTCTTGTTGGAAGACAAATCTCCGTC
>NC_060154.1:31660583-31663216 GCF_021292245.1 Micropterus dolomieu
TCTCTGGAGAGACCTGAAAATGGCTGTCCACCAACGTTTACCATCCAACCTGACAGAACTGGAGAGGATCTGCAAGGAGGAATGGCAGAGGATACCCAAATCCAGATGTGAAAAACTTGTTGCATCTTTCCCAAAATGACTCATGGCTGTATTAGATCAAAAGGGTGCTTCTACTAAATACTGAGCAAAGGGTCTGAATACTTATGACCATGTGATATTTCAGTTTTTCTCTTTTAATAAATTTGCAAAAATTTCTACATTTCTGTTTTTTTCTGTCAAGATGGGGTGCTGAGTGTACATTACTGAGAAATAAAATGAACTTTTTTGATTTTTGGAAAATGGCTGCAATGAAACAAAGAGTGACAAATTTAAAGGGGTCTGAATACTTTCCGTACCCACTGTATACAATGGTGAGACCCAGCCTTCGGCTCCCATAGTGCACTGAGAACCAAGGCTCAGTGAGGCCCACTGGTTAGCGGGCTGCGCCTATACTCATAGAATCTGGAGTTACAATACATAATTATCATTCTATTTCATATAGGCTTCGCCCTGTAAGGCCATCGCTATTGGGTTCACTGGCCCATACAGTACCACCATGTACAGACCCCCCTGCCCAGAGCCAACATAATAAGTGACCCGATTCCCCCCGCAGCCCGTGGCATTGGTGTCGCCGTGCGCGTAATCACCCACGACATGGGAAGTCAGAGAACCGACTCATGCGTAAAAGGCCGGGGACCGACTGTGCAGGTGTGGTCACGACAGCGACCGCATCAGCTGCGCACAGATCAGGGCCAGTGTGATCAGCGGCCGCTCCCCCACTGTCCGCATACTCACAGAGGACACTCAAGACAGAACGCTCAGTACTGAGCGAGTCAACAAGAAGCGGGAGACATCCCGCAGGTAGAAACGGACGAAAGAGCATGGGGAAGACCAGGTGGCCGCCGTGCAGATGTCGTTCCCCAGACATTCCACTGTGCGCCACAGAGGAGGAGACGCCTCTTGTGGAGTGTGCCCTGATTCCATCCAGGGGAGATACACTGGCTGACACATAGTCCTGTGAGATAGCCTCGCACAGCCAGCGAGACAGGTGCTGCACCGCCAGACGGCCGTGCGCTTCATCCTCAGACCGGTGAAGGAGCCGGTGATGCTCTTAGCCATGAAAGCAGAACTGCCGGAGACATGACGGTGCCACAGAGAGGGCAGTCAGGTCGCTGACCCTGTTGGCCACTTCCACAAAGGAGCAACAAGGTAAAACACACAGTCCCGACCCATAGCTTACCAGTCGTCCTCTGAGCGACGTGGGTCGGCCAGCAGCAAGCAATCCAGTTGGTAGATGTCATTAGCCGCAGCTAATGAACTCCCACTCTTCCATCATCAGCAGATCGAGGGCTTTGTCCAGAGAGCGGGTGGACCACCACACCCCCTCATCCTGAACTGCAAAGCTATCCACCCGGCGCCGCCACTCTTCAGGGGGGAGAAGGGTGCAGAATGGGCAATGCGAACCGAGAGTGAGCGCTCAGCTGGTCCAAGGCATGCCTCGCAGCGGGGGCAGAGATCACCTAGCCCGTGTGGCAGACACGGTCTCGCCCCGTTCTGGTCGGCTTGTTGGAAGACATTATTCTTCTTGTTTTACGGCTTGAAAGTCTTTTGCTCTTTAGACAGCTCAGTGCTGAATAAATATGGGAGCCGAAGGCTGGGTCTCACCGTTGTACATATACAAGGTGCGGATGTAGGAGAGAGCCCACGCTGTGAGTGGGCGTAGACAAAATTGTCAGCGCAGGCGCGCGTAGGGGGTAAACCCAATAGCAATGGCCTTAGAGGGCGAAGCCTATACAAAATAGTTAAAACTTTATTTATTTATTGTAGTTTTACTATTTATGGGCTGCTTCTCTAGTGCTTCATTTTCTGGGGTCCTGGGGTTTTAGTGTTTCGGGGCTGGCGGGGATGGAATCGTTCCCAGGTGCTTATTTTTGGTTGGAGGGTGTGGCTGATGAGTGTTACATGGGGTGGCTATTACATTATTGTTGTTTTTAAACTGTAAATGGCTCTGTAGTGTGAAGCACTTTGTGTTACATGTATTTGTATGAAAAGTGCTATATAATTAAGGATTGATTGATTCATTGATTGACCTGATACTGAGACAACAGTAAGAGTGTAACAGCTATATGAATAATATATATAATTAATAATATAGCCATTTAACTTTCAATTCAATTCAATTCAATTTTATTTATATAGCGCCAAATCACAACAACAGTTATCTCACAGCGCTTTTCATAAAAGAGCAGGTCTAGACCGTACTCTGTGATGCTATTTACAGAAGCCCAACAGTTCCCACCAAGAGCAAGCACTAGGCGACAGAGGCAAGGAAAAACTTCCTTTTAAGAGGCAGAAACCTCGAGCAGAACCATGGCTCAGGGTGGGCGGCCATCTGCCTCGACCGGTTGGGGTGAGAGAGAGAGAGAGAGAGAGATGTAAGGAGAGAGAGAGGGGAGGGAGGCAGCCTACACAATATACACACAGAGGTACAGACAGTGAAGGTAATGTTGCTATAGACTAAATGAAAAATGGTACAGATATTTATAATAGTGTTAATGGTAACCATCGTAATGTTAATGATTATAATAACAATA
>NC_060154.1:31663316-31664193 GCF_021292245.1 Micropterus dolomieu
ATCGATTCCAGTTTGTACATGTTAACGATGAGTCCTCCACGCATGCCAAAGTTAGTCATGGAGTTCCTCAAGGATCTGTCCTCGGACCAATCCTCTTCACTTTATATATGCTTCCTTTAGGCAATATTATCAGGAAATATTCCATAAGTTTTCATTGTTATGCAGATGATACTCAGTTATATCTATCGATCAAACCAGATGAAACTCATCAGTTAGCTAAACTTCAAATGTGCCTTCAGGATGTTAAAAACTGGATGACCTGTAATTTTCTAATGTTAAACTCAGATAAAACTGAAGCTATTGTTCTGGGGCCTAAGCACCTCCGTGACGTATTATCTAAAGATATAGTTTCCCTTGATGGTATCGCCCCGGCCTCCAGCACCACTGTGAGGAATCTTGGAGTTATCTTTGATCAGGACATGTCGTTTAAGTCTCACATTAAGCAAATTTCAAGGACCGCCTTTTTTCACCTACGTAATATTGCAAAAATCAGGAACATCCTGTCTAAAAATTATGCAGATAAACTAGTCCATGCATTTGTTACTTCTAGGCTGGATTACTGCAATTCCTTATTATCAGGCTGCTCGAAAAAGTCCGTTAAGACTCTTCAGCTGATCCAGAATGCTGCAGCACGTGTTCTGACAGGAACCAGGAAAAGAGATCATATTTCTCCTGTTTTAGCTTCTTTGCATTGGCTTCCAGTAAAATCCAGAATAGAAAATCATTCAATCATCATAAAATCATTCTTCTTACCTACAAAGCTCTTAATGGTCAGGCAACATCTTATCTTAAAGAGCTCATAGTACCTTACTACCCCACCAGAGCACTGCGCTCCCAGAATGCAGGGTTACTTGTGGTTCCTAGAGTCTCCAAAAGT
>NC_060154.1:31664243-31681107 GCF_021292245.1 Micropterus dolomieu
TCCACTTCATGATTGTGTCCCACTTGTTGTTGATTCTTCACAAAAAATTACAGTTTTATATCTTTATGTTTGAAGCCTGAAATGTGGCAAAAGGTCGAAAAGTTCAAGGGGGCCGAATACTTTCGCAAGGCACTGTAGATATATTATATTGGAGATAGAATAATGTTATCTAATATTTTTAATTTCTCCATGTCTTCTTTCATTACAGCTGTGTGATAACAGCTTCCATCTCTGCGTAACACAGTTTGCACCTTCCTTTCAAACGTATTAAATACAGATGCTGTTGCACTCACATGAAATTATTTTTAGGCTTGTTAGATCACATTGCGTGTAGTAAATAAATGTATTTCCATGTTACCCTCCCATTACTTTGCACTATAAAATTAAACACCCCAAATTGCATATTAAACACCCCAAATTGCATATTCATTAAGGCAAAAGTAGTAAATGAACAATAGATGCTAACTTGCACTTTTGAAAGACGTCATTGTTACTGTTACACGTAAAATACGTGTTAATTTGCTGTGCAAGTTTGCACACGTTTTTACTCACACAAACCTTTAGTAAATCTGGCCCTATGTCTACAAGCTCATCCACCTATTGCATTGAGCTATTCCCCAGACTCACCTGACGCTTTCGTTCGGGAGATTGATAATAGTGTTCAAGTGTTGAAAAGAAGATATTTGCAGATAAACCTATTTTATTAAATGTTTGGTAATTGCTAATAGTTCTTAATTTTTTCTTCTAAAATGTTGTTATTGCTTTAAAAACTAACTTAGGTTATATAATATTTATATTGTTGATTTTAGGCATAATTTAGCTTCTCATCAGTCACAGCTGTCATATTTAGGCATAATATGACAAAGTTTCTGAGTTCTGCAAGTTTCCTGCTGTGAAAGTCAGATCAAACGCATCCGGAAACATTGTAGTTCAAAATATGTTGGCTTAAACTGACGGGGTTCAAACTGCTGTGGTACCAAAGGTGCAATAGTTTTGCGAATAATTTAATTAATTCAATTAAATTAAATTTTTCAATTAAATTTTATTTATATAGCGCCAAATCACCACAACAGTTATCTCTGAGCGCTTTTCATAAAAGAGCAGGTCTAGACCGTACTCTATGATGTTATTTACAGAAGCTCAACAGTTCCCACCAAGAGCAAGCACTAGGCGACAGAGGCAAGAAAAAACTTCCTTTTAAGAGGCAGAAACCTCGAGCAGAACCATGGCTCAGGGTGGGCGGCCATCTGCCTCGACCGGTTGGGGGGGGGGGGGGGGGGGGAGAGATGGAAGCCTAAACAGTATACACACAGAGGTACAGACAGTAAAGGTGATGTTGCTATAGACTAAATGAAAAAATTTATAGTAGTGGTAATGATAATAATCGTAATGTTATTGATTATAATAACAATAGGACTAGCAACAATAGTTGTAGCAGAGGGTGTCGAGCAGGAACACGGGGGCAGCAGGCGACCCGCAGCCACAGATCCAGACTCCACAGCTCCAGAGCCAGTGATAGGAGGAGAGAAGAGAGGGACGAGAAAGCACAAGACTACCAGAAAGGGGAGAAGTTGTGTTAGTAACATGCAATAATGGGATGAGGTTGCATACAGAGGGAGAGAAAGTAGAGGACAGAGGAGCTCAGTGCATCATGGGAAATCCTCTGGCAGTCTAGGCCTATAGCAGCATAACTAAGGGATGGTTCAGGACTCACCTGAGCCAGCCCTAACTATAAGCTTTATCAAAGAGGAAAGTCTTAAGCCTACTCTTAAATGTGGAGATGGTGTCTGCCTCCTGAACCCAAACTGGAACCTGGTTCCACAGGAGAGGAGCTTGATAGCTGAACGCTCTGGCTCCTAGTCTACTTTTGGAGACTCTAGGAACCACAAGTAACCCTGCATTCTGGGAGCGCAGTGCTCTGGTGGGGTAGTAAGGTACTATGAGCTCTTTAAGATAAGATGGTGCCTGACCATTAAGAGCTTTGTAGGTAAGAAGAATGATTTTAAATTCTATTCTGGATTTTACTGGAAGCCAATGCAGAGAAGCTAATAAGGAGAAATATGATCTCTTTTCCTGGTTCTTGTCAGAACACGTGCTGCTGTTTTGTTGCATTATTGTATATTATGTGGGTCATGTAAGTTAAATGTTATGAAGCACATGGCGGCAGATCCGTGCTTATGTTATGTTGGCCGGCTGCCCCTGTCTTGCATCACTATCAGCTAGAATAAACAAATTGCTCCACATTTGCTTTGCATCATTTCATAATTTCTTGCAGGCTAAATACTGGTGGTACACAGAATAGTAATATGGTCACGAAAGCCATATAACTGAAGTGTACACAAAATCACAATGTTTTACATGCTTTGCAGAAATGTTAGTTTATCTGTCCAACAGGATATGAAAGCTAACTCTGGTCATTTTTGTCGGTGTCAAAACACAGCAGAGGTCTCTCCGTGACTGAAACTTTTCCGATGTTGACCGTGTTATTGCACAAAGTCGATCTGATTCTTGTTTTGGCTGACTGCCTTCAGTACATAAAACTGTTTTGATGTGTTTTATCCTTACGTGGAGTTTGTGTTGTGCTGGGAGACAGCCGTTGCTGTATGTACGGCTGAGAACCAGCAGGCAAAGGGCTCAGGAGTGCATATGCACGTCACAGTCAGTGGATTTCGCCGAAAATCCTACCCGGAGTCTTCAAATGGAATTAGGCATACTGGCCGTCTCAAGCAATAAAAATGTGATTCATTTCATTAAATAATAATAATTAATTATTATTATTATTATTATTGTTATTATGTTGTGGTGGCAGCCCGGCTGACGGTGAGTGTCCTGTTTATTTCTCCTTTTTTCTTGTGATTCTGTTTTCCCCTTGTGTTTTGGCCTGCCTGTCTGTCTCCTCTGCTTCCCTTGCTTGTGTTCTCCCTCTCTCTGCTCCTGAGCCCAACTGACGATCCACACCTGCACCTTGTCAGCCACCTCCTCTCCCACCTGCCAGCAATCAACTCCATCCCTGCCAGTATTTCAAACCCGGTTCTATTTTGTATAGGCTTCGCCCTCTAATGCTGGGTACACGCCAAAGGATTTTTACATCTTATGTATCTAAGATTTTCAAAATGTGGTAAACCACAAACATGAGGAGAAAAAATCCTAGATTTAACCGTTTTGCTCCTATAGTGTGTGCCATGATGTGACAAAGACAGCGCACACACAAACTGATTTTCAACCCGAGTCTAGACTGTGAACACAGGAAATCTCGCAAAATCTCGCGAGACTTCAGAATAAGCATGGCGGATGATATGCAGGAAGAAATTGCGACATTGAACAAACATTCGTGCAGTTGCCACAAATCTACAAGTTGATCCTCCATCTCTGCTGTCCACATTAATTTCACCTTGTGCTGCGCCATGACTGCATCATGTTGCATCATGCCATGATGGTTTCTTAGGCTTCGTCTTCAATCATCTCGCTTTCTGATTGGATATTGTTTCGTTTCACGTGATAATCTCCAGAACATGCGCGCGTTTGTCCTCGGGGATCCCCCCACACATCAGGATTTCTGATCGTAAATATTCAACATGTTCAATATTTACGATCAGAATTCGCGATCGGGGCACCTCCGACGTTCTTCCAATCAGGTTCGGACACTCTTACACACCTCACACCAAGGGAGAATCTGATAAGATAATCTGTAGAACCATCAAGATAATCAGGACATAGCTAGGATTGTCGGAAGGGAGGAAAATCAGCCCAGTGTGTACCCAGCATAAGGCTATCACTATTGGGTGTACCCCTTCCGTGCGGCACTGAAAATTTTAGTCTACGCCCACCCACAGCGTGGGCCTCTCCTATGTCCGCACCTTGTATATATACAATGGTGAGACCCAGCCATCGGCTCCCATTTTTCTTCAGCAATGAGTTGTCTAAAGGCCAGAAGATTTGTCTAAAGAGCAAAGACTTTCCAGCCAGAAAACAAGAAGAACGGGGTGAGTCGCCGCGGCGTCTGCCACACGGGCTACGTCGTGCTGGGTGATCTGGGTACCTCGGACCGGAGCATGCCAGCCAAGCGCTCACTCTCAGTTCGCGCTGACGGCCCTTCTCCCCCCCTGAAGAGTGGCGGCGCCGGGGGGGATAGCTTGCCGTTCAGGACGAGGAGGAGTGGCGGTCCACCCGCTCTCTGGACGAAGCCCTTGATCTGCTGTTGATGGAAGAGCGGGAGTTGGATGGCTCCACCCTTCCCATTCATGGGTCTCTGAGCGGCTCCGAGCTTCCCCCGTTCTGACCTCCGATGACGCCGGCCTCGACGCTACTAGGTTACCATGGCGAGGTAAGCTAACAGGGAGCTAACGTTGGCCAACGGATAGCTAGCTGAAATGTTGTTGCTACTTTTTTTGTGGAGGTTGTTGAACAAATGCTGTCTGTCCCTGTCTCAGTCGAACCAGCCACACCAAGCACACATTTCCCACACGGTGTGAGCCAGCTGCCTTTAGCCAAGTGTCTAACCTGCAGCTTGAAGCTCAAAGCAACAAGCAGTACACTCACGACCAGAGGTCCCTTCACACACACCTCCCCACAGAAACTGTATGAGCCCACGACAGCGGACATTTGCTTCATGTGGACAGAACAAATACACACCCAGTACAGATATTTTTCTGACAAAGAAATCTGCCCAGCTGCGAGCTCGTGCATAATCACGGAATCAATGGCACGGTCCTTCTGTGTGTCTAGGTGTTCCCCCTTGGTTCAAAGAAGCCATGCTGTGTCAAATGAGCCCTTGAAGCGGTCATTACGCTTCATGCAGACAGGATAAGACACTACACGTTATCCTATTGCCGCTCCACACATTACTAGACTAAAATTCTCAGTGCCGCTCAGGCGTGCCGAAGGGGTAAACCCAATAGTGATAGCCTTAGAGGGATGCGCCTATACTCGTAGAATCAGGGTTACAGTAAGTAACCCCCGTTCTCCACACAATCTCGTTGCTCCAGACCTGGTGCCACTGTTGCCTTTTGATCTTGCCACATCTCTGTTCCCCGTTTTCTGTTTTCCCTGTTACTAACCCTGTCTGTCTGTCTGCTTTTCCCCAGGTCCACTCACCTCCGTCCTCCAGTGAGTCAGCTGGGCTTGCCTACCTGCCCTCTCCTCTCGGGCGTCTTCCACGGCACCTTCTTGGTTCCGGTATATATTCATCATTCTCTATTTCAGAGCTGTTCGTACAGTTCGTATTCATATTGAAAATTGTATATACTGTATACTAAATCCACCTACGGCATGTACATAACACCACGCATAATACTTATTCCAGCGTTCTTTGCACTCATCACACTGTGTACATGTATGCTTGTATGTGTATGTGCAACTGTATATCACATCCACCTCCAACATGTAAATAATAATAATAATAATAATAATAATAATAATAATAATAATAATATAATAATAATGGTAGTAATTTTTCTCCTGCATCCTTTGCAGTGTGTGTGTGTGTGTGTACTCTATACTGTAGCCTGCGTTTGATTATTATTGTATAAGTAAGCACATCGTGAGCATTGTCCAGAGTTAAATTACTCGTATGTGCACACATACCTGGCAATAAAACTGATTCTGATTTAGGTAAGCACTAAACAGGCACAAGCACTGTAGAAATACAAGAAACAAAACATTAGATTAAGATTAGAACAGTTTTACCCTTCCTTCAAACACTTGACACAGTGACTACTTACAGGACACACTGATCCACACCTGTTTTCAATATCACCAAAGTAATTGGTAAATGAGTACTTGATCTGCAACTCCAAAAGTAGACGAAAACATTACACATCTAATTATCTTAACAGTAACCATGACCCTTTTAGTGGATCACAACCCTGTTGAACACAAATAACACTACACAACTGATTCCAGTATTCCCATGTTTGCAGAATTTATTAAATACAATTGAACCTGATAACTAAAATGATTAGCTGACAAAACACTGGACTGAAAAGAATGACTAAACACAAAATGAGATAATGTTCAGGAACAGGGCTGAGTGGAAAAGGAAAGAACCTGCAAGCTTTTTCCTGCATAGAGGAATTTTTGGCGCATTTCAAATCCTTTCCAAATGTGTTTTCATAGTAATTTATCAAACAACTGTTGAGCAAGCAGAACATTACGCTTAAATACGACATCTTTGACTACCAGCAGTCACATCTCCTCCCTTCCACAGCCGCTGTATTTTACACATGCAGCTGGGTGCTGGATTTATAAACTAGCTGCTGCGTTGGTTTCTCACAATATAAAAGCCATTTGTGCTACATTTTACTCTTTTACGTGACGCAACCTGTCCTTGCGAATCGGCACTTCTCACAAGCTGTCGGTTGTCTTTGCTGCCCTCTCCATATCAGGTTCTCTGGGAACTACGCGACGCTCACCTGTTCCCGTTATCACCTGCCTGCATATCTCTGTCTGCGGAGACAGTGGAGTGAGAAGCTCGGGTGCCTTTCATGCAGCGGTGTGCGTAAAGTTGCTCGACCGAGTCACTTTTTGTGAACCAACCAATCACAGCCTTGATGGTGCAGGACATTTAAAAAAGGATGACGCGCTACGGCAAACTTTTGAAATGTTGAACTCTTTGTTCTGTATGCGGTTTTTATGTTTGACAAGTTAGTACTTTGCATAAACAAATCAGAGACTAACCACTATGTAGAGCACACTAATTTAATGAATGACAAACTGGAATTAATAGTATATTAATGGTAAGCTATATAGTAGCCTATACTATGATCTGAAATTAAAAAATTAATACACAAACATTAGACCCAATGAAATCTTAACCACAGTGGTATAATGGTATAAATTGGTTTTATTAGTGAAAGTTGAATCTTAACTAATAAACTACATGTAGGCAGACTATTCAAATGAAGTTTAACCTTATTGTTGTACTAGCATTATACTTTTTATTTAATGTTATAATATAAAATAATATTTATTAATACATTTATACTAGTTACTCTTTCTCAAATGGTCAGAAATAACAAGAAAATGAAGAGATTTCTCATATCCTTTACTGTACACGTACCGATCATGCTTGCTGTCCTGAAAAGTCACCCCCCTAAAGGCCCATTCTGAGCCAGGAAAAACCCTGACCTGCCTTTTCACAGAGCCTTAGTGGGTGGTGACTGTTAGAATGCTGCATTTCCTGCTTACTATTCAGTCCATATAACATTTTTTTGTGACTGTAACAGTGACTGAGTGTTAAATGTTCATCTGCCAATTTCTGTAGTGCTCCCAGTAATATTTATTCTTAAGGTGTTCTTATCACATATGGTTAAGCAACATTCCACTCATATTTTAAAATGTTTATTTATATATAACATCTAATTCAAATTATAACTATTCTAATTATCTATTAACTCCTGCTCTTGCATTAATTTCTATCTGCAGGATGTCTTGTTTGTAAGTGATTGTTATTTGGGATGCTTTAACTGTGCTCTCCCGCATTGTTGAAAAAATTCTTATTATCAAATGAAGGAGATGGAAATGTACATTATGCTTAGTTTGCATGCACATTATGTGACAGGCACCAGGAGTTTATCCACTCCTTTTTTCCCCCCCTGGCCTTTATTTGTTCGTGAGGAATAATTGCTGAAATCTGTTTTGTTTTGTTTTTTGGCTGCTCCAAACATCAGTACTGTAAATGCATGAATAGACCCACATAAAAATCCAAACAGTGCTGTTCTAGCCCCATATACAGACAGGTGAATAACAAACAACAGACTCATTGATCAATAACTCTCTCTTTCTTTCTCTCTCTTTGTGCCTAAAGCCAACCAAAATTAATCACTCCCTGATCTTTACCAGTCTCTCATATTACTTTATTTAGTCACAAGAAAATATATTTTATGTATTAATCATATCCAATGAACTGTAAAACTTGAATGAATAGCCCAGGCTTTTATTTGCTTCAATCACTAAACTTGCCCTGCCTATGTTTTTGGACAGGCGTCTGTATGGGACAGGTCTTTGATTCCCATCCCACACAACTCTTGCTCAGCAATGCTGGTAAATAGGGTACCATCAAATTGTTTATTTAAACCAATGTGAATATTATTTGCATGAAAATTTGTCTATCAAGTCATCACTTATGGACGCATGGTCAAGACCCCTTGGCGTCAATTTGTAATGCAGTGAGAAGCTCCTTAGCGTCTTAGTTCAACACAGTGGGGGGAGCCCAACGTTAACCACTAGTTTTATTTTGAAAGTCTGACAATGCATATATATATATATATGCAATGCATATTATAGCTAACTTGACCACAGAGCCCTACACCACCAAAAACGATGCTATAGGGGGTACCCAGGACATTGAAAAACAATGCCATGGGGTGTTGACCAAATGTCTATATTTGTCAAGTTGGGAGTGAGTTACTTCAACTTGGATTCATTTCTATGATACCCCGTTTTGATTCTTTTGATCGGTGGAGCCTTACAGATTAAAGGAATATAAATAATAAAGGAATAGACTCATATTCTGATTTGAAGGTCGGGAGACACAATTTCTTTACCGTATATCTTGTTTACCATGCTGGTAAAACTAAATTAATTATACTTTGGTGCAGTACAATAACCTGAATCTGGCTCCTTTTAGACACTCTATGCAAATACCACATTTTAACTTTTCTTTCCTCTTTTATGAAATCCGCTTGCCTCGGTTGCCATCAAATAAGTCGTTAAAAATTTAATTGATCCAACCTGTTTTGTAAATTTTTTTTCTTAACAGTGTTCTCACATCATAAAACAGATTCATTTTCAACAGTGATTTTAAACAGTTTTGACAGCATAGTCAAATGATGTCTGTCACAACCTTGAATTTCAGTGTGGTGTTTTTCTGTTATATTGTTTATTGTCCTTTCTGTTTTACCCATTGCCTCTGTGTTTTTGTTTAGGTTTTGTTAGTGGATCATTTCTTCCTTTTTTTCTGTTGTATTTAGTTACATATATCCTTGTGTATTGTGTCTGTAGCTTTACTTCCTGTTTTATATTGTTATCACTGGTGGGTTTTTTTTGTGTAGCTTTGTTTCCTGTTTGCCTTGATTGCTCAATGTGTCTCACTTGTGTTTAATTTCCCTGCCTGCTTGTGTGTGTGTGTGTGTGTGTGTGTGTGTGATGTGCCCCTGTATATGTTAGCCTCAGTTGTGTTCAGTCCTTGTGGTGTCCTCAAATGTTGAGTGTTCCGGCTTGTGCTCTGTTTCCCTGTTCTCTGGAATTTTTCCCTGTGTTATGGGTTACCCTGTTTCTCCGTGTCTTCGTTCAGTTATTTGGATTTTTTCTGCCCTGTTTGGATTACCTAATGTGTGCAGATGTGTGCACATACACTGAAGTTACAACTTCCACTTTCATGGCAAATCATCGATTTTGGATGCCACACCATGGGCACGTCATTTCACGAAAACTCACCATTTGACTTTTTAGACTGCACAGCAAAAATCTGAAGTCGGTCGGACTAAATCCCTATGAAGAGTTTGTTAAAGTACGGAGTGTGTAAATCATCCAAAAATGACCATAAAATTCAAAATGACTGACTTCCTGTTGGGTTTAGGGCATCGCTCCAAGAGGCAATTTGGTACGTCTGGGCATGATACATGTGCCACAGAAATTTCATACATGTAGGTGAAACATGCCACGGGGACTACTTCGTTAAAGGTCACTTCCTGTTGCCAGCACGTGGCGCTATGACTGTGGGTGAATGTTGGCATGCACATATGTTCAGAGCAGGACTCTTATTGAACGTGTATAATTTGGTACAGATTTGATTATGTACAGTCAAGTTACAACATCCTGTCATGGTGAAGCGTGGAACTTTCCTGTCATGCCACCGCCACGCCGTTAACTGAAAAGTCAATCGGACTAATTCCCTAGGAGGGGAATTTTGTCTATGGTTGCCGAGAAACAAGGTGTGGCTCAACTTCGCAGGCTCAAATGACCCCGCTCTCTCCTAACTTGCAAAACTTTCTGACTCGCAAGTAAAACTTTTTCACTTGCAATCAAAGAGGAAAAATTAGAAATTAAAACTTTTTGTGACACAAAAAAAGTCCAATTTATTTTTAATTACAAACTTGATTTTGATTGCAGATAAATATGCTCTCAAAACATTTTTTTGCTTGCATTAAAAAGACACAAAAATACCTTAATGGGGATGCACTTTGTATTTTTGTTAAGTGCTATATAAATAAAGTCATTATTTATTATTATTATAAAACATGTCAGCCATGCATAAATATAACTTGTGATCTAAAAGGTAGATCTACATGAAATCAAGCTCCCAATATATATATTGTCAGATTATGCTCTGTAGACAGTAGTGTTTAGATTGACAGCTCCTGTGTTTCTAGAGAAACTGTTGTTTATGAATTGATTAATGTAAGAGCTACCTAACTTGTATCAATAAGAAAGCTACAAGAAACACTGCCAATTGAAACCATATGTCACTTTAAAATTCAATGCAAAGACAGAGGGAGACAACTGACATGCAACATGCCATGATGAAGATAGCAACTTCAGATCAGATCTATTCAGAATTATCAGAATGTAATTGACTTTATATATATATATATAATCGAGACATGTTTGATAGATTTTTGATGCCACAGCTCAGACTGTGGAGGGTAAGTCACCAGTTCCTCTCATGCTACCCACTCATAGTCTTCACTCTCCACTCTTTGTATCTGTCTTTGTGTCTGTGGAGCAATTTGGCCTGTAACCTCCCCTGGCGCTGAGCACTAATTACTGACATTTCTCCTGAGAGGGGCTACTGCATTGTGGATGTAACGGCACCTTTCATTCCATCAGTGGGGGCACTTGGAAAGGTCACACTCCACATAACACACTGTCTAGTGAATCAATGAGCCAACCTTCGCCTGATGTATGCGTGCATGAGAAATCTGTGTGTGTGTGTGTGTGTGTGTGTGTGTGTGTGTGTGTGTGTCTTTTCTTTTGGGGGTCTCAGGTGAACTTGTCAGCACTGTAACGTCCGAACTTTCATTTAGATTCAAAATGAAAGTGTGATCTCAGTTCACTTCTCTCACCCGAAATACAGCAAACAGCACTAAAATGTGCACAACCCCACACGTGAACACATTTGTTTCCCAAATTAGCTAAATGCATCTTTCTGCACAGCCCTGTGGATCTGCACGCTTGGCAGAGAAATGCTTACATCAAATAAATGTATGTATTAATTTATTATACTTAGAGTGATTTTTCAAAAGTAGAACCTTGAAGTCAGATCTAGCATGTACAGTGAACCAGTGTAATGAAATAATAACAGGGGTAATATGATGGAATGGTTAATATCCTAGAAGCAGTATTTGAAGCCAGAGAAAAGGGTTTTACAATAGACAAGCTAGACAAGACAAAAGCATGAACAATGGGAGAAGTCTTGGCAATGTTTCATAAGTTGAAATATGTAGGAATTGATACGTTTTTTTCAAAAGAGAGTTTTGTATCATATAGTACACTGAGATTTGGAGAACATTAAGAAATAGAGTTTTACTAGCATTTCCTCTATGTGCACAACAAACTCCTCTCTCCAACTGTGACTCATGTTTCCACCAGGGTCTTCCTGCAACAACTGTCCTTGAGAGAGACTTCTGTTTTTGGTTTAAAACAAAGAGTGTCACCGGGAGTCACTAGTAAGGATCCTTTCCATGAAACACACCTGGCATAACTCTTTGCAGCCGGTGCTTACCACTTATTATCAATAATAACGATACAGTGGCTTTATGTGTAGCCTCATAACAATTAACCTGAAAATACCAAACATCCATCCATCCATCCATCGTCAACTGCTTATCCTGCATAGAGGGTCGCGTACAATACCAAACAATTAAACACAAATTACCAAAAATAAATACAAAGAGTTATGGACAACAAGCAATATTAGGCTACAGAAATGAAATAACTTCCTCTTAACAGCAGAATAAAACAACACAGAGATTAATAAGCAATACAACTCCACAGTGGCTGCAGCCACATACACATACCAAAGCAAAGAGAGCTGCACAGTTTTTACACACCATGTAGAACACACGTGCTACGTTGCTAGGCAGGTGGTTGTTTATTCTGTTGGCCCCCACTAAACATCACAGGGTAGCATTAATGTTACCGGTAAGTGGAGGAGAAGGAGTTCTGTTTGTCATTTATTGGAGCGTTCTTCTCGATGGCCAACAGAGGAAGACCTTCATTTCTGTCTGCAATTTGTCGTGTTCTAGAACTGGCACAGTTTCTTCACAGCGTGGAGTGCTGCTGTTGGAATGCTTGTTGTTTTCCAGTTCTCAAGGACTGGCAGGCAATGGAAGGGATGTACAAGTTCCCATATGGAATTACCTCCTGCTATAAAGCATCTCCGAAGCTCTTGTATCATTGAGCTGAATGTGTTCCACCTCACCATACCACACGTGAGCCTCTGAGGCACAGTGTTCATTCATTTTTTCTAAAGCCTTTCTCCAGCAATTTAACCCTACAGTTTTCCAGTTTTTATGATGCTTGTATTTTTCATCATTTAAAAAAACAAAACAAAACCTGGCATCAGTGCTAGGAGAACATTCAAGCCATGGGTAATTCTTATACTACTTCTTCTGAAATGACCATCCCTCTACATTCTTTGTAAATGACATTACTGGTTGGCAGGGTATAGATAATATTATCACAAATTCGGATAAAGGCATCATTGTACTTTATGTTGAATTGTAAGACGTGGGCGGGGTCAGTTGGTTGTTGTAGTCCAACTAGGTTTGAGAATGGCCCCTCTCTGGCTTCTGCCGGCTTGCTTCTTCCTGAACTCCTTCTGTTGCTTGTGCCTCAATATTTCTCTCTTTCTCTGTGGCACACACTAAGTGACATGTCATACCTTTTCCTGAAATCTACTAGGGCCATCTCTCGTTTGTACGGAAGCCTATTGCATTCACTTGAGAAAAAAAAATCTGTGTTTTTTCTGAATTAACGAGTTAATCATCTCAGAATTATGATACATTTTTCCTGAAAAAAAATTGTTTTTCTCCGTTTTTCTGAATTAATGAGTTAATTATCTCATATGAGATAAGTTTTTCATGAAAAAAAAAATATTAGGCTCTGTTTTTCTGAATTAATGAGATCCCTCAAAATCCTGCCAGAAGCTCTCACCTGCATGAAGTAACGCCACGGTTGCTGATGCTAATCAGCCTGACCCTCCAACAACAACAACAGTGCCAGGCCTATGGGTTCAATGCAGGTAAGATATCTAAGATATTATAGTTACATATTAATGCCAAATGATGTCTGCTAACTGTTTGGTTGACGACATGTAAAACAAGTTTAGTAAAAGCTGTTAAAGCAATAGCTCACGACAGGCCGTGGTATACTTATTATATCACAGTTAAGGGGCGTTAATTAATTGTGATATAATAAGCGTATATCACAGAATGAAGTGAGCCATTGCTTTTATAAAACAGTTACCAAGTATGTCAATAAGAAAGCAGACTAAAAGACACACTACAATTTGACTTTATTTCATCAATAGACATTTCTTTATGAATACAAAAAGTAGTTCCACCAGGATGCTGGTAGGTTGCACAACGGTTGATAAGCAACATAAATATAAGGCTAGAATTATTAGAACTATTATATTTATTTGCACGTTGCTGTTTGTTGTGCAGCCACTAAAAACTGTCCAGCATCAGTAGATTGACTTTGGTAACTTGAACTTATATATGATAATATGCTTGCTACTGTGTGCCGGCGGCCAGTAGTGTGTAAAATAGAGAGCCTAAGTCACTCACTTACGCTTCTGGCTCATGGGACCTTATTTTGGAAAAGTGATGTACGGTAGTCAATGGCGAGAGACAATTTATCTTTTTATCCCATTAGAATTGAACCCTGAATTACACATATGATGTTGGTCAAGAAAGTCGCACTTTGTTGTAAAACAGTAAAGTTACATGTCGTTTTGTGTGAAACCACTCAATGAACTACTCGTCTCGCACAATATACATCACCAACATGTTAGCGCAGTAAAGCTAGCTAACATTCATTGCTTTCTTGCTACTAGCTAGATAATGTAACTTTAGCTATGTTCCTATATATATCTCACCTGATGTGTTTAATCCAACGACTCCTGGCTCTTTTATCACATCATCCTCTCATGTAAGTATTTTGATGTTAGCTTCAGTCATTGACAGAGAAAGTTAGAACATCACATACGCGACTTTTGGGTTTGTGGTCTTTGTAATTACGTATTTTCACAGTCTTGTATCTCAACAGTTTTACATTAAACTACGACCTTCTTTAATTTAAAATGTATCTTTTAAATCGACAAAGATCATATGTGTAATTCAGGGAACAATTGAAACAGGATATTTGTTGTTTCCTGCCATTGACTACCGTACAATATATTTCCAAAATAAAGTCACATGGTGGTCCACCAAAAGGGGAGGGACTTAGGCTCTCTATACACTTTAATATTATACTTACTATAAAGGGCGGAATTGCATCTCTCCTTGAGCAATAGTCTTTTGAACAGGCTATTGAAACATAAACTTTGTTGCAAAAATGCGTCATTTGAGGCAAGAAGTGGACTGCTGTGTGTGTGAGAGAGGAAAATGTTGAATCACGTAATAAGCAATGATTTCCCTCTCTCTCTCTCTCTCTCTCTCTCTCTCGACATCATACCCGTTGTATTCACTCATTATATCACGAGTATGAACCAATCAGATTGCTTGATTTGAGTTACCCGTTTTATAATTATAAACATGTAACGTTAATGTTATGGGCTATGTTACACCATCTATTGCAATTGGTAGGCTACCTTATGTAACGTTAAGCTAACATTTGTTCCGTTCATACTTTTAAGGTTGAGGGGACAATCACATGTGATCTTTAGGAGGAATATTAACCACCTTCCTTAAAATTTGTTGGCTATGATAAGTAAACCACGCTATTTGCTGTAACTTTAGTGCTTAATTTGGAGGTCCTTGAAAACATAGGCTGCCGTCAGGGGGAGCAGAAAGTCCCGAAATTAATCAGAAATCCCCAGTGCCTGCAGCGCGTTGGATAACGCTACATTGCGTAACAGTAAACAATATTTAGAACTTTGCCAGTTTCAGAGAGAGTAGGCTACTATTTTGATTAAGTTCTGCAGAGAGGTTTAGTATAGTGTTCAGCGTGTTACACTAACAATAATGTTGAATATATTCTGACATTGCTTCGGTTTCTTTAGTTGTGCCCTCTCTTTTGGTTTGTCACTATGCATTTGTGTGTCTTGTTATTGTTGTATTTGTTGATATTTTTCTTAACAGTGTACTTGATGCATTTAATAATTTGGAAACAAAGTTAGCTATTTGAAGCTTTCCAAAGCAAGTTATATTTTTCAGAAACTAGATTTCTGTTATGCAGTGAATCACAGTCAATTGAGTACATGGGTAGTTGACAAATACGAAGTAAAAAAACATTTTCTTATAAAACAAAAAAAAACATATTTATGTCATGTAAAATCAGATTTTAAAGAAAATATAAGGGGTTACTAATTTTGTTCATTCTTTCCGTGTTTTTTTTTTTTTTTTTCATTTTCACTGAACTGCACTGTAAATGTGTCCTATGGTGTGACATAACAAAATTAAGGGACAAAAGTCTTTAATAATATACAAACAAACATGAAAGAGATTCATCTTAATTGTAAGACACTTTTTTTCATATACTGTTATTGATTGGATATGAAATTTTGAATAACACTATTCCTATTCACTATTCCCCATGAATTGGACTTGCACCGTTTGAATAAAAGTAAGTTAGACTTTGATGTCATCCTTTCAGAACTGCTGAAAGTTATACAAATTTTTGAGATAAAGACATATTTTTGGTTCTTTACATCATTACGTCACACTAAAGGACAATAATGGTAGTTATTACATTAAAGAGGAAGTAAATGGTATTAAATTAAAGCATTTTTACTTAACTTTAAATATGTAATGTCGATACAAACAATATCAGCTGTGTTTTAAAAAACAAAACAAACAAATTTTCACTGACATAATTAAAGTTGACTCCACGATAGAGGGAACCATGTGTAATTATTTTGGTGTTAGACAAGAAAGAAAATGCAATTTTGAACCATTTCTTTCCCTCATTTCTTCCTATCTAAAAAATAAATTTACTTTCACATTACTTACTTTCATGACACTTTCTACCAGCACAATGCTGATATTATTATCTGCATTTATATTTATTGATTCTGATTGTAAATTTGTTATTGAATAACCCAGAATACGATCATGTTGTCTTGGGATTTATTGGCTCTATGTTTAAGGGAAATTTAAATGATTGACGCTCAGTTTTAGGCTTTCAGTTTATTTCCTCTTCAGATATCCTTTAACACTAGTCTACTCCATACATTTTATGCAAGTCACATCACTCATCACCGATTGATCACTGCGTTCCATTATAGCAATCCGACGCTTTTTTTTTTTTTTTTAGCTCAGCAGCTTTCATTCATTCTTTCATCAACTGAATTTACTCGCGGAGCCGCCGGCTGCTTTCATCAGATGCGGTAGCTAAGTGAGATCAGCTGGATGAGCGGATTTATTTTCCTTTGCTTGCTTCATTAGAGACTTTAGTGCAGTTTGTCGGGTCGGAAATAAGGACCGGCCGGGCCAGTGAAAGACCTGGTCCCTACCCTAACCAACGTAATAAACTCAATAAAATTACTCTATTAGATCTCTTCTTTAGTCAAAAACTGCGTAGTCAAAAACTTCACTGGAGACGGTCAAGAGTCGGTGCAAAAGAGTTTATTCCAATAAAGGACAGATAAACCCGAGCAACATCCCTGCAGGTCTCAGGATGGAACCGAGTTGGTGGTCAG
>NC_060154.1:31681127-31696607 GCF_021292245.1 Micropterus dolomieu
ACAAAGCTCTTAATGGTCAGGCAACATCTTATCTTAAAGAGCTCATAGTACCTTACTACCCCACCAGAGCACTGCGCTCCCAGAATGCAGGGTTACTTGTGGTTCCTAGAGTCTCCAAAAGTAGACTAGGAGCCAGAGCGTTCAGCTATCAAGCTCCTCTCCTGTGGAACCAGGTTCCAGTTTGGGTTCAGGAGGCAGACACCATCTCCACATTTAAGAGTAGGCTTAAGACTTTCCTCCTTGATAAAGCTTATAGTTAGTGTCGGGTCGGAAATAAGGACCGTCCGGGCCAGTGGAAGACCTGGTCCCTACCCTAACCAACGTAATAAACTCAATAAAATTACTCTATTAGATCTCTTCTTTAGTCAAAAACTGGGTAGTCAAAAACTTCACTGGAGACGGTCAAGAGTCGGTGCAAAAGAGTTTATTCCAATAAAGGACAGATAAACCCGAGCAACATCCCTGCAGGTCTCAGGATGGAACCGAGTTGGTGGTCAGCGAACATCGCCTTATATTCACCTTAAGCTCCACCTTATCTCCTCCTTCCAGGTGGGCGTTACACCTTAACTCTACCTATAGTGTTCGCTGACCACTCCTCCCCTTTGGTGAATCTCTTATCCTCTACTGCCATCTAATGACCTTTTTCTTGTACTGTTTTACCAAATTAACCCTTTCATTAATGTTACAATTTTACCTATTATTACATGTAATTATTGTTACCATTTATCTTTCTTTATATTTTTTTACATTACTGGATTAGAAATTCACCAATATGTTTCAACTTCAGTCTCACCGTATTTTTTAAAAAGTTATACAGGCATAGTTTGACACCATTAAATCTCAAACACTTACAATCATATTTTTTAAAAGAATTAATAAGGAATAACATATTTGATACATGCATAACATGATTCAATGAACAAGTACATGATTCAACAATGCCAACCATGAGGGTGCTGTGTCTCATACAAGTTTAGTTTCGGCCGTGCAAAGCCTGGTTTCATGCAGTACCTGGCCTTACCCTGCAGTACCAGGCGCCATAAATCACAATGTGTCATGATCTCATTCTTGGCCTCAGTTCGCCATGATCTCAGGCCTGCCGTACGTGACTAGCAGGTGCCTTGCTTCCATTGTGTAGGTTACGGTTGGCTAGGTTTTGCCTGCACGGCCTGACCAGCTGTTCTGCTCATGTTGGCATATTGAAAAGGCACATGTTCATAAACACACAGAGTATAAGAATAAAATATGAGTTGGTACATACTCATTAAACACTCAGTAGTTAAACTTTACACTAAAAGAATAACAGCAGCGGTCAACACCTTTACCCTGTGAGACCACAGTCATTCTTCCAGTGCCTACACTACAAAACACTTCTAAGTAATTATAACATATTGTAAACCAACAAAGTGTATAAATGTAGAAAAAGAACCTAACAAACAATCTAGGAATTAGGAATTATTCAACAAGTTTAGTGACATTTCCGACTCCTAACTTGTTTACTATGTTTTATTGTCATCTATTGGACTAAAAACAGGAATGACCAGCCTCACATGTGACTGAATAGAAGACGATAAATGATGTAAAACGTGTTTCTTGCAGACAGACTCCCTGATTCTCTGACTTTAATTGTCTCCATAATAAAAGTTGATGGGAGAAGTAAAACCATTCTAATAGCCTAAATGAAGAAAGTTGTGTGTGGGGCTTTTGTTGTTCAGACCTACAGTGAACTCAGATGTTATTTTATTTTATTAGAATTTATATTTTTTCATAAAAAAAAATCAAATATAGCCTTAGACTTTGCAGTGATACACTCGGGTTTAATGTTATCTGTGGTGATGCATCAGATCAGTCCAATCAGCTGCAGCGTCCAATCACTGTAACAGCTAACAGTAAGGGGGCATGTCGGTCAGTAAGACTTCCACGAAGGATGCACTGGTGTATCCTCGCTCATAGCTTCTCAGAGATCGCTCCTCGATTCTCATTCCTTGCTCCTCGGAGTGCAAATAAGAGCTTTGGGACAGCCGAACAACTTCCGGTTTGAGAGAGGAAACGACAAATAAGAAACTTGAGAAGCACCCATGGGCTTCACAGGGGGCTTCAGTACCATTAACTTTAGTGGGGTCTTTCAACTAAATAAGGTTGTCTGTTGAATTGCCCGATTACAATTAAGATATTGTGTCACACCAGAGGACATGGTTTTCAGTGACAAAATGTATCAAGCTCCTACGCTTTTAGAAATATACAACACATTTTACGCTAAAGGTACCCTTCAGCTTCCGTATGAAACGCTCCCATTTGCTACGTTGCAGCAACACAAGGGAGGCTAACCCTAACTGTAGCTGTAGGGTTAGCCGGTCAACATGCATAAAGTCAGTGACTTAGGTTTAGGTACTAACATTTCTGATGCTTGTGGTAAGGGTAGGGGCTTCGGGGGGCTGTCAACACCTTTATCACGAACGTAGCTAGCTAACTAGCACTACTGTACGGGACACCACGGAGCCTAACGTAGACTCACTGTATTCCGGACATCACGGTATTCTGGACTTGACCTTTTCCCGCAAATTCTATAAATAAACACTTCCAGGTCATGGCATCTATAAATATCCGTGTCATCTTTGCCTCCTCCTCTTTCGATTCCGACCACCCCTTTGCTTCCAGAGCCAGTCGTTTCAAAGAAATCGAGTTTCTAACGTACACCAATGACTATTCAGAAAATGGCGAGGGGAGGGTTTTCCGGCAGGACAAAGGGAAGAGGGGAGAGGCGCACCTCCGCAGCGAACGGCTCTTAAAACATGTTCGCCCACCAGAAAATGACAAAAAAACATTCTTATTGTCTTATAGAATAATTATGAGTTACAATTAGCAAATATTTGGACTTTTAAGGGATATACACGTTCAATGAGGCACTTTGTCTGACATGAATTTGAGCGGCAGCGGCGCATCACTGCACACTCATTGATAAAACACCAAGTTAAATCAACGTTAATGTTAAATGCTGTTTTAACGGTCATTTCAACACATCTGTGTAATTTCACGTTATCTGGTTACCTTTAAGACAGCACGCATTGTAATAACATGCAATTTAACAACATTTCAAGCCATTAAGTTACTTATTATAACGTTAAGCCATATAAGTAATAATCATAATTTCTATAACATTAAGTTATTTGTGGACCCAATAAAAAATGAATCTAGACTTCATTTTATAAAAGGAACTTTTAATAAGAAAAACATGAACATCAACAAAAAACTATATACAAAAACTATACACTCTCCCTTGTGTGTCCTGGTCTCTCTCCCGGCTTCTCTCCCCGCCTGTTAAAAAGAAAAACATTAATAATGCTTTAAAAACACTTAAAGCCATAAGTATAAGAACTCACGAAAGCAGCCGGAAGACTCTGGTCAACCTGGAGACGGGGTTGAGCGTCAACTGGTGGGTCCGCTTCAAAGCTCGCCACCCAGAGCTAACCACCCGAACACCGGACTCCCTTGACAGGGCCAGGGTCCTTGCTGCCACACCTGAGGAAATAGATCACTTTTTCATATTACTTTTAAAATTATTAACCTCCTCCATGGCAGCCGCTGCGCCCTCCTCTGCTGTTCCCACCTGCTCTACTTCACCTGTCTGCCCTACTTGCAATAGGAGTACAAAAAATTACTTGGTGGAAACTGGCCTCATTCCACAATATTTAGCAGACATCCTGGTCACACCCACCTTTGGCCAGAAAGCAGAAGGGATACGGCGTCGGGTGCCACTGCAAGCCCGAGCGCCTGCAATGGACGATGGCACTGCAATGGATTGAATGAGCACATTCAAATGCTTAAGACTGTGCTATTTGTAAAAACACCTTGCCACCAGGGTCCAACGCAGAGGTGGATGACTGGATCCAGTGCGACCTCTGCCAGCTGTGGTTCCACATGGCGTGTGTGGACGCAGACACTGTCCCTGACGGAGAGTGGCTGTGTCACAAGTGTGGTGTCACTATATAAATAGATAGATGGATATAGGTAAATAGATAGGTATAGATATATATAGATAGATATAATAAATAGTTTCAAATAAAATGTAAAATAGTTTATACACACACACATTATTATTATCCATCATCATCTTCATACATTCACACAACACAAATTTCTATATGTACATATCAGTCATAAATTGTTATTGTTAAAATTAAGTTATGTGTTAATGGGTTAATTTAATGTTATCTGTGTTCATTCTGTTTGTTTTTTAACGTTAAATTAAATTAAATGTGTTCAATAATTCACCAAATTGGCGGGAGCAGTATTTCTAGCTATAACAATATACTAAGGTGATTTAAAATTCTTAAATATAAAGTTAACATTAGAATAAAATGTTATCGACGTCAGTTTTCAGTTGCGCACAGCCATTTTGGACTAAATGTGCTTCACATGGCAGTCGTTGATTAAAAGAGTGTATAGACGCTTATAAATAATAAATATACAACATATGAAGATTAATATCATTATTTCACCAAATGTATGTGTTTTATATTAGAAATGACTCCTTCTTACCTGTCCGAAACACAGTGAGTAGAAATTTTCAGCCGTCCGGAACACCGTGAGTCCTCACTGTAATCCGACAGTGCTTCTCCCGGCAGTTTTTTCAAGATTTCTCCAAAATGATTAGTCCAAAATGTGTCAATCAAACTTTGGAACGCGTGGAAGGCATGTCCCCAGAGACAGATAAGCCAATCATGTTGATCTTTCCGTGGATTGATATCTTATGGGACTTGTACTGTGCAAAGTGTCTGGAACACTGTGAGTATACGTTATCATAGAGAGGTAAAATAACTACTATTTGTCACTCTTTCTCAAATCGTCGGTATATGACGTCCTGAGACAGGCTCCAAATATACAACACATGGATGAAATAAATTTGTTTTTTGTTGTTGTTGCTCACTGAAGACATTTGGGTTTAAGATCAAAAGATGAGTATGAGACAAGAGTTCAGAATTTCAGCTTTAATTCCTGGTATTATCCTGGTATTATATCACCGTTTGTATTAGACCACCTTCTCTACAGCCTTCTCTACGATTTGAGTAATGTTATTGTTAAAGGTGACTTGAATGAGCACATTCAAATGCTTAAGACAGTTGATACATGAAACATCCATTTTTAGCAGCGTCATCACACTCTTGGTCTTTATCAATGTTCACATAAAAAATGCCAAAATACATTTTTGAGATATTTAAAGCAATTGCACTTTTGAGGGTACTGTCCTAAATCTGTTTATACTTGTGGTGCAACACATATTTACATAGATTCTGCCCTTTTCAGACATTTGTACAGGGGAAGCTATGGCTACATCTTCAAATACCCCCCTCCCATAAGATGATGATCTGTGGATATTTCTCCAGAGCCGAGGGATTCCTGAGGAAAAATATTCAGAAAATGCAGCAAGATCATGTAGGTGACAGCATATTCATTCCTGCAATATTTAAATTTTAATTGTTTTACATTTTACTGAATATCAGCAGATTCTACAAGTATCAGATCAAAATCATTATAAATTGTAGCCCTATCACATTTGGTGCCAGTGCTCCTAATTTCTTTTTGATGTCAAGCACCCCTGCCTCTCCCAAAAATGCATTCATGTCTGCCCAATTCCAGCCCTATAAAATAAGTTTATAGGTATCATTTGGAGTAAATTCACTCTATATTTTGGTCTCTAACCTACATAAACAAGTAACAGTAGTTAGAGTGTAACCTGCAGTAGCATCACCTTTATACATTCAGGCAAAGTGCTGACTTATGTTTGAAATAATAAATAAATACACAAAATAAAATATTGTGACCTTACAATCACTGCTTTCCGTTTTGTTGTGATGGAGTAAAAGAAGCCAGCACAGGCCTTGGCTGGGAGATGAAGTATGGAATCAATATGGAATAGCAATATTAAGGAGTATGTAATAGCAGTTATATATGGGAGAAGTGCTTTTCTTGTAATTAAGGTAAATGGTTATATAATTAAAGAGGAATATATGAAAGTATTCAATACCCTGCTTTATTTTGATGAACAAGGATTTTCACTATTAATAAACTGTATTTTCAGCACAGTCACTCAAACTTCATTGTTATGGTTACAAAGAGTTTTTTTAAACAGCAGTTTTTGTTTTAAATTACTTAATATTTTAGCTCCATTTCATTCCCATGTGAAAAAAAGAGATAAGCAAGTGAAGAAAACTAGAAATAAATTGCTGATTTGTAGCTACTGCTAAAAATTGTATTTTCACTCATACTGTATAGTCATATAGCCATCTCTTAGATTTAAGATAACTAATGTGTCTTACTGTATTGTTTTGTTTTCATTGCAGATTGACAGCTCAGTAGTTGGAGAAATAGATGATGCCACTATGACTGCTTAAATTCCAGCATATGGCAATAGGACTGCTACAAGGCGTTTCTCTAAGGAAAAACAGAGAAAAGGTGGCCGTGATCTAAAAAGATTGTCCTTATTGGAAAAACTTAAAAGAAAGATGGGCACATTGGTAAGCAATAAAGACACAGATCAAGATTCTGAGGAGGAGCATTCTATGCAGCCAACAAAGATGCATCTGAGAAGTAATAAAAGGGCCTTGAAGATGAAGGAAAATAGAACTAGGATGGATACGCGACAAGAAACAAGTGAGAAAACACAATGGTGAAGGAACCAGAGTTCATGATATTTCCAAGAAAGCCACAAAATGATTTTAAAGTTGCAAAAAAGCTATTTTTCCCCAAGGACAAATTGAGAACAAGAAAGTGGGAAGAGTTCAGTCACAACTTAGTTGACTTTCAGGAAGCATACCTTGATGAGGGTGTTAGTGAGAGCTCTGTAAGACACATAAATTGGGGATTTTAAGATTTTACTTGTTTACAGAGCACCTGACTGTTACATTCCTCCGGATGGCAAGTCCAGGGGTAGGAGGAGCAACAATGTTTAAAATAAAACCGGGACAAAAGAGGACAGGAAGTCTGGATAACTTGCAAGCCAAAAATTATATTTATTATAATGTTGACAGAAACAAGTGTACAACTAGTCCTCACTTCAGTCTCCACTGAAGAGGTTAAACCAGACACATGGTTCTGGACTCACGGAAAACCAAGCTGCTGTTCAACCCACTGGTTGAAAGGTCTGCCACTGTCTGCTGGTCTGGCTGGTTGGCAGCGATCTGCTTACTGGAGTTTAGTTCCCTTTCACAGGGAACTCAACACTGCATCGTTGAAAATGACTCTATGGGGAAGCTCCTCGAGCGCCTGCCTCTGAAGTATGAATGAAACTAATCCAATCCTAATTGGTGTCGTGCCGTGGCGCATCATGTGACGGCATACCCGGCATAAAAGGACGCCGGCACACACATACAACAGCTTTTCGCTCTTCAGCAAGCGCTCTCTGTGAAACTGTCCTCTTCTCTGGTGAGCTGTCTGTCGTGAGACTTTTTTGAATGGCGAGGTGAGAAACAGCGATACACTCAGTGTGTGTACCCCTGCCCTAGATATATCACGGGTAGGGACACACATCAGGAGCGCAGAACGCACAGGCGGCTCTCGAGGGAGCTGTGACGGACTCCCTCTCAGAGTGCTGCGCTCTCGCCGGGCCGTGTTTGGAGAAGATGGCCAGGCTCGCGATCCCCGCTGCTTGGGTCCCACGGCCGTTGAGGCGGCACGACGGCTGCAATCGTGGGGATCGCAAAGGGATCTTGTGGATGTGAACGAGGCTTCTGAGGCACTTCCTCGTTCATCGTTCGGATGATTTGCGGCTTCCTCTGCCCACGGCGACCACCCGATGCTCAAGCTGTCCGCTTCTGAGGAGGTGGACGTGCTCAGCATTGGCAGCGAGGAACGTGAGCCTTGTTCACCGACTCTGGTTCCCGCTTATGATGAGCTGGTGGAGGTTGTGGCCAGGCTCAACATCAGCTGGCCGCACACTCGGCAGGCTGATCCTTCTCTGAGCAAGCTGGACATTAGGTTCCAGCAGTGCCGGTCCCGACCGCAGCGACGGGGCTTGCCGTTTTTCCCAGATCTTCATGACGAGATCTCCAGATCCTGGGTGAGGCCCCACTCTTTTCGCATTTCATTACCTACATTGTACAATTATAGTAATTCAATTCAATTTTTCTGCAGGTGACCCGCAGCCACAGATCCAGACTCCACAGCTCCAGAGCCAGAAAACCTGCAGGAAGTGATAGGAGGAGAGAGGAGAGGGACGAGAAAACACAAGACTACCAGAAAGGGGAGAAGTTGTGTTAGTAACATGCAATAATGGGATGAGGTTGCATACAGAGGGAGAGAAAGTAGAGGAGAGAGGAGCTCAGTGCATCATAGGAAATCCCCCGGCAGTCTAGGCCTATAGCAGCATAACTAAGGGATGGTTCAGGACTCACCTGAGCCAGCCCTAACTATAAGCTTTATCAAAGAGGAAAGTCTTAAGCCTACTCTTAAATGTGCTGGGTGCGAGACAGTTGGGTTATGGCAAGATGCTGCCGATGGAGGAAGCTTTAGCAAGCTATCTTTCTCCCGAGGCAGCGTCTTCACTCAAAGCCAGGGGGTCGGGAACAGTGCTCGAAACTCGCCCGAGGCCGGTCTCAAGAGGCTGGTTCCCTTAGTGGATTTTGCAGATGCATGGCAACGTCTTCCAAACATTTCACTGTGGGTCCTGAATATAATGAGGCGTGGATACAGACTGCAGTTCGGTCACCGACCCCCAAAGTTTGCTGTGGTGGTGCCGACTACAGTGGTTCCAGAACAGGCTCAGGTTATGGAACAGGAAGTACAGGCTCTGCTGGTAAAAGGGGCCATAGAACGTGGTCCCCTGCCACACTGGGAGTCTGGGTTTTACAGACAGTACTTTATAGTTCCAAAGAAGGACGGCGGGCGGAGGCCCATTTTAGACCTGAGGCAGTAGAATCGTGCCCTGAGAGGTTTCAGGTTCCAGATGCTCACTATTCCCATCATCGTGAATCAAATCAGATCCGGGGATTGGTTTGTCACGATAGATCTTAAAGACGCCTATTTTCATGTCTCCGTCCTTCAATGTCACAGGAGGTTCCTGAGGTTCGCGTTTGGGGGCGAAGTGTACCAGTATCGGGTTCTTCCGTTCGGCCTAGCACTCTGTCCCCGCACGTTCACCAAATGTATGGATGCAGCTCTGGCTCCTCTGAGGCTTCAGGGCATCTGCATTCTGAATTATATTGATGAATGGCTTATATTAGCCCAGTCTCGAGAAATGGCGGTTCGGCATAGAGATGTCGTCTTTGGCCACATTCAGAGTCTGGGGTTGAGACTCAACACAAAAAACAGCATGTTGGTACCGGCCCAGAAGACTACTTTTCTGGGCGTGGTGTGGGATTCGGTTACAATGCAGGCACGTATGTTTCCCGCACGTGTCGAGTCCATCCTGACCGTGGTGTCCGGGATGAAGCTAGGCCTGGCCGTCACTGTAAAGAGCTTTCAAAGGCTGCTGGGCCTCATGGCAGCGGTGTCCAGCATCGTACCTCTGGGCCTTCTGCACATGAGGCCCCTTCAGTGGTGGCTGAAAACCAAGGGGTTTTCGCCGCGGGGAAATCCGTTCTGTGTAATCAGGGTCACGCACAGATGCTTTCGGTCCCTATTACTGTGGAAGAAGCCTTGGTTCCTGTCCCAGGGGCCGGTGTTAGGAGCGTTGTGTCGCCGGAAAGCTGTTTCAACCGACGCCTCCCTCACCAACTGGGGTGCTGTCATGGACGGATGCTTTGTCCAGGGTCTGTGGCAGGATCATCATCACTTTTGGCATATAAATTGCCTGGAGATGTTGGCTGTGTTCAGGGCTCTGAGGAGCTTCCTCCCAGACATCAACGGCTGTCACGTCCTGATACATTCGGACAATACATCGGTGGTAGCTTATCTGAACCAACAAGGGGGACTCAGGTCGCACCCTCTATCAGACTCTCAGACTGGCGCACCGGATTATTCTCTGGTCCCAGGGGAAACTGGTGTCTATCAGAGCAATGTATGTCCCGGGGGTTCGGAATCTGGGAGCAGACATCCTGTCTAGGTATGGGCTGAGGCCCGGGGAATGGTGACTTCACCCGGAGGGTGTGGGGTTTATACAGCAGAGGTTTGGACCACTGCAGGTGTACCTGTTTGCGTCCCGAGAGACATCTCACTGTCGCTTCTGGTTCTCCCAGAACCAGCCCTGCTGGGGTTGGATGCCATGGTACAGGCCTGGCCGAGGCTTCGCCTGTATGCCTTCCCCCCAGATTGCTCTGCTCCCGGGGGTCCTGGAGAGGGTCTGTCAGGAGGGCATCAGTCTTCTTCTGGTAGCCCCGTTGTGGCCGGTATGTATGGAGTATGGGCCGGAGTATGGTTTTCAGGCATAATTTCACTCCTGATAGCTCCGCCGTGGCAGATTCCTCTGAGTAGGGGTCTGTTGTCTCAGGCGGAGGGCACAATATTCCACCCTCGCCTGGAGCTGTGGAAACTGTGGGTCTGGCCCCTGAGGGGGCCCAGTACCTAGATGCTGGTCTATCAGCAGGGGTGATTAAAACCATACTTAGCTCTAGGGCTCCATCCACTAGGAGATTATATGGCTTCAAGTGGAACGTGTTTTCGACTTGGTGTAGGGAAGGTGAGTTGGACCCAGTGAACTGCCCGGTGGCTTCAGCTTCTCCAAGATTGGTTCTCTGCGGGTCTCTCCCCTACCACGCTTAAGGTGTACCTGGCAGCCATTGCGGCTTTCCATGCACCGCTGAGCGACGGGCCTTTGGGGAGACACCAACTGGTCATACGTTTTCTCCGTGGTGCGTGGAGGATGAGACCGACGACCCGGTCCAGGGTTCCCTCCTGGGACCTGGCAGTGCTTCTCGAAAGGCTGTCCTTGGTCATTGGATCGTTCAGGTGATTTCCTCGGCCTACAAGGTGCGCGGTTTGCCCCCACCTTTGGCCGTCAGGGCCCATTCTACTAGGGGCATGGCGTCCTCTTGTGCCCTCCACTTGGGGGTGCCCCTCCGGGAGATCTGTGAGACGGTTGGTTGGGCTATTCCACACACCTTTATCAGGTTTTATAGTCTGCACCTCCCTAGTTCGCCTGGTGCACGAGTGCTTGCGTCCTGACTGGGCCCTGGGGTCAGTTTCACCCTGGGCAGGTCTTTCCATAGAGTCGTTTTCAACGACGCAGTGTTGACTTCCCTGCGAAAGGGAACGTCTCAGGTTACGTCTGTAAGGGTCATAACACTGACAAATGGAGTTGAAGTGGTCACAGAAATGGCAGATGCAGGGAGGCTAAATGAGTGACAGAAAAACACAACAAAAGATAATGATCAGCTGGCACAGAAAAGACATGACAGTGACCAGCTGACACACACCATAGAAGCTTTTGTCCCTACATCTTTGTTTGATACATCAGAGGTCATTTTTGGCCCTTTGCGAGGTGGACCATTTTTAGATGATCTTGATGACACAATCTTACATGGGCCTATAGAAGAGGCACAGATGTATGAGAAGATGTATGAGAATCTTAAACCATCAACCCGAAAGGTATGAAAGTTGATCACGGCCTCTCCAGCTACTCTAGCAGAGAACCAAAGTTTGCGATCAGTACATCAGGGGATTGGATGAAATAGACCTCCAGAAGATGTTGAGATTCATGACAGGGTCTGATGTCACCTGTGTTAAAGAAATTCAAGTCATATTCACCCCTTTGGAAGGGTTTTCATGGCGGCCTATTGTACATACTTGTAGCCCAAATTTAGAGCTGCAATCAACTTACAACAGCTATCCTGACCTCCGAGCTAAAATGGAGACTATACTGTCCTGCAACTTCTATTCAATGGACATTGCATAGGAGTGTCTTACACACACACACACACTCTTCCCTCTTGCCCAGTTATAGCCTCATCAGTGCAATCTGTTTAGCTTTAGATATAGTGTGTGAATGTGAGCTAGAGCACATAGGGGAAGTAATTAGCTCAGAAGGTGTATTATGAGCGCAAGGTGATATATATTATATATATTTTTTTATTTTATTGTTTATTTAATTTAATTCAAAACTTTAATCCAGACTCATGGTCCAAATCTTATCCACAAACGCACATGCATACACACATACATACCTACATGTAAAAAAACACCATAGTAAATCATGGTTAGAAAAATTAAAAGTATCAAATTATTTAAAACGACAATCATTGTTCTACCGGGAAACAATTATACCAGTGTTATCACATACGGGATGGGTAGCGTGTAGTACTTAGCCGTATGTTAGTTTATTTCATTTTGTGACCCATTAAGCCGGCACATGAATTTAAACATTAGGTTTCTTAAAAGAGCATGAAAGGTCCTTACTCCTGCAGCCACAAACATCTCTATTCTCATTGCATCATTATATACTACTTTGAGTTTCAGTAGACTTGACTTTCTATAAATTGACCAGTAAGTAAGTAAAATTTTATGTTTTTCATTTTCAGTTTTATCCAGAATGTCATTTCCAAACTTACTGTGGAAACATGTTTACAGGCTGATGAACATTTTATTGATGGATGAAAGACTAAATATATCCAGCCCATAGAAACACATGACAAGATACAACAAGTTTAATTTATTGATGTTTATATAGGACCATTCAAATGTTATTTAGGTTGCCCTGCTTGCAGTGGGCCCAAAGTGTGTCAAATCACATTTGGTCATGCTGAATAGTTCCACCATTTTGACAATGGCAAATTTGCAACATTTCATATGCAGTTGCTGTTATTACCAGACTTTAACTGTCTGTAGAAACATATTTAGTGGCTAATGAACATTTTGTTAATATACTTTAAGGTCCATTTAACCAAAAAAACAAATATAAGCCTTTTACACAATGCATATATATTTATATATGTAGCTCCCACTGGAGCAATGCATACTGTAACGCTGCGACATTCTCAATTTCATTCATTTCCCACATTGTCGCTTGTCTTCCCGTTAAGGCTCTCCAGTCTCCCAAACCCAGCTTGTGACCCAAAGTGAATTTACAAAATTTATTCATCCACTGAGCTCCTTCATTTGGAGGATCATCTTTTCTAAAATGCAATTCATGTCAGTGAAAGAGAATGGTGTGTACACCTCTCCGGTACCTGGTCCTTCATACTATATTTGGATGTGATCTGAGGAAACTGTGATGCAGATGTGCTCCTCCACACCTGTGTGTACTCCGGTTCTGCTAGTAAGTTCCTCATTATGCCTTCTTCCTCCTTTATCTGCTCTTCCAGTTTCTTCCTAGTAAGCAGATTATATGCTACCTCACTCAATCTGTCTCCACCTGTATTCTTCCTCGTCCTTTGTAACGTCCCTTTTATTTTAACTTCATCTTCTACTATGTCTGATCCTTCTCTCTCTTATCTTTCCCCACTCCTGATGCCAATTGACTACGTGCCTGTTCCCACTGTTGCTGTATTGTCTGCCTCAGCGGGCCACAAACTATTTTTTCACATTCTCTATCAAATTCACCCTCCATGTTCACTACGTCTGTCTCTCCACCGCTGACTACCCTACACTATTGCACCGACACTGCTCTCAATATCTCTAAAACTACACGAAACCCCTATTATTCCTTTATACACAGTGTACATTTACTTTTAATAAATATTTAAACCACACTACACATTAAACATTCAACAATCATACTCAGCAATATCATAAACACAGAAGTACATTCACTCCACACTGCACATTTATATCACAAACAATTTGAACAATGTAAATAGTTTTTCACTTGTAATTTGTCGCATGCCCTGCGATGGACTGGCGACCTGTCCAGGGTGTACCCCGCCCATCCCAGCTGACGATGTCAACATGCTGTTGTGCAAATGGAATAGACAACAGGTGGAAATTATAGGCAATTAGCAAGACACCCCCAATAAAGGAGTGGTTCTGCAGTTGATGACCACAGAACACTTCTCAGTTCCTATGCTTCCTGGCTGATGTTTTGGTCACTTTTGAATGCTGGCGGTGCTTTCACTCTAGTGGTAGCATGAGACGGAGTCTACAACCCACACAAGTGGCTCAGGTAGTGCAGCTCATCCAAGATGGCACATCAATACAAGCTTTGGCAAGAAGGTTTGCTGTGTCTGTCAGCGTAGTGTCCAGTGCATGGAGGCGCTACCTGGAGACAGGCCAGTACATCAGGAGACGTGGAGGAGGCCGTAGGAGGGCAACAACCCAGCAGCCGGACCGCTACCTCCGCCTTTGTGCAAGGAGGAGCAGGAGGAGCTCTGCCAGAGCCCTGCAAAATGACCTCCAGCAGGCCACAAATGTGCATGTGTCTGCTCAAACGGTCAGAAACAGACTCCATGAGGGTGGTATGAGGGCCCGACGTCCACAGGTGGGGGTTGTGCTTACAGCCCAACACCGTGCAGGACGTTTGGCATTTGCCAGAGAACACCAAGATTGGCAAATTCGCCACTGGCGCCCTGTGCTCTTCACAGATGAAAGCAGGTTCACACTGAGCACATGTGACAGACGTCAGAGTCTGGAGACGCCGTGGAGAATGTTCTGCTGCCTGAAACATCCTCCAGCATGACCGGTTTGGCGGTGGGTAATGGTGTGGGGTGGCATTTCTTTGGGAGGCCACACAGCCCTCCATGTGCTCGCCAGAGGTAGCCTGACTGCCATTAGGTACCGAGATGAGATCCTCAGACCCCTTGAGACCATATGCTGGTGCGGTTGGCCCTGGGTTCCCCCTAATGCAAGACAATGCTAGACCTCATGTGGCTGGAGTGTGTCAGCAGTTCCTGCAAGAGGAAGGCATTGATGCTATGGACCATTGATGCCTGTTCCCCAGATCTGAACCCAATTGAGCACATCTGGGACATCATGTCTTGCTCCATCCACCAACGCCACGTTGCACCACAGACTGTCCAGGAGTTGGAGGATGCTTTAGTCCAGGTCTGGGAGGAGATCCCTCAGGAGACCATCCGCCACCTCATCAGGATCATGCCCAGGCGTTGTAGGGAGGTCATACAGGCACGTGGAGGCCACACACACTACTGAACTTCATTCTGACTTGTTTTAAGGACATTACATCAAAGTTGGATCGGCCTGTAGTGTGGTTTTCCACTTTGATTTTGAGTGTGACTCAAAATCCAGACCTCCTTGGGTTGATAAATTGGATTTTTATTGATAATTTTTGGAGTATTAATTAAATTAAATTAAATTAATTAAAAGGAGTATTTAATGAGATTATTTCATTCATTCAGATCTAGGATGTGTTATTTTAGTGTTCCCTTTATTTTTTTGAGCTGTGTTTGTGTGTGTGTGTGTGTGTGTGTGTGTGTGTGTGTGTGTATATATATATATATATATATATATATATATATATATATATATATATATATATATATATATATATATATATATATATATATATATGTATGTATATATGTATATATGTATATATATGTATATATATGTATATATATGTATATATATATATATATATATATGTATATATGTATATAT